>NC_090653.1:31429201-31729201 GCF_040937935.1 Hyperolius riggenbachi | reverse complement strand
CAATATCAGCCTACTGCAATTTACATTACTACATAATATGGATACATGAAAGATGTGTTACAGCTGCATAGCAATCCCTGCAATCTTAGATCCACAGGTTCTAATAATCTAGTCATACCCAGAGTCTACCTAAAAACTTTTGGTCCCAGAGCCTTCTGTCATGCTGCTCCTACGTTATGGAACTCCTTACCTCAGCAGATCAGGACAGCTCCATCTCTGGACGTGTTTAAAGTGAACCTCCAGACTAAAAATCAACTCAGCAGCACTGAACAGGCCTGGGGTTTCTTTAACAATTTCACAGCATCAGAACTTTGTTTCTCTTATACAAGCCTCATTTTTAGCTGCACAGAAGAAAACTGCCAGGGCATTTTTCCCCTCATGCTGTGCAAAGCATGATGGGATTTCTGATGTTGTTGTTCTCGTTCTGCTGTTTTTGTGCAATTTTTTTTTTTTTACATTTTAAATTTGACATTTGAAGCTTAGTGTGTGCAGCTGGGAGGGGTGTTCAGGACACAGGATAGTTGGAACTGTGTCTCATGCTCCCTGTCACCTCCTTTCAACCAAAAAGATGGCTGCCCCCATGACAAAGAATGCTGCCCCCATGAATCACAAACATTTGCCATCTTTTAAAACAGGGTGGGTAAAAAATTATATTACCTATCTATTCTAATTAACATAACTAATGTAACTTAATGACAGTATGTTTGTTTAGGCTGAAGTTCCCCTTTAAATCCAAACTGAAAACCCCCCTGTTCACTTTGGCATTTGCAGAATTATAATTTTGTTATGTGAATACTTCATCCTACTACCAATTACTGAATCTGAGAGAGCCTAATTGCTTTGAGTCCTATGGGAGAAAAGTGCTATAGAAATGTTATTGTTTATTGTTATTCATTTAGTTGTTATTGTCACCAATCTTGCCAGTATAAAGAATGTAGAGGAAACTCTGTTAGATCTTTGACTCTCTTGTGTAGCTGTAATGAATAGTAACTTATCAGCTGCGGTGGATAGCAGTACCACCGCAGCTGCTTCTGGTTCCCTGCCTGTCAGTCTCTCTGCGCCTCAGGCATCTAGCACGCCGAGGACAGGCGTGGGCAGTCAGCGCTTGTCGGCTGCAGTGGACGGAGGGTCCACCACGGGTATTGTTGGGTCCCGCCTGCCAGGTTTTCCGCGTCCTGGGCGTCTAGTACGGCGAGGACGCGTGTCTCTACTGTTCTCCAGGGTACATTAGCGCGTGCGTGCTCTCACCGCCAGGATCTTTATGCCAGGAGGAGGCGCGTCAGCTGACCGGCTGACGTCAGAGAGCACGCTTGCCTGTTCTGATTGGCTGAGGCTGCTGGGCGTGCCTTGAGGGTCTCCTCCGCTTCTTAAGCCTCTCGGCTTCACTTGCAATTTGTCTGCTGTTGTGAATACTTCGTGTTAGCGCTCAGACCTTAGATAGTTCCGGTGTGTTTTGATCTGGGAGGAAACCAGGGATTTCACACAAGACTAGGAATTATTATTACTACTGTTATCATTGTTGATTATTCTGTGTATGACTCTGGCTAGTTCTGACCAATCTTACTCTCAGTGATTCTATATCTTTGCCTATCTGATCCTGTTGCCAAATCTAGTCTGATTATCATTCTGTCTCTGTCTCCTGACTCTGTACTTCTGCCCATCTGATCCTGTTTCCAACTTTGCCTGATACTCGTTTTGTCTCTGTCTGTCGATTCTGTACCTGACCAGTCTGTCTGTTGCCGATCTGATCTGTCTGACCATTCTACTCTCACCAGGGACCCCCTGTCTCTGGTGAGAGGTTCAGTACGGGCAGTGCCCACCAGCTCCTCTGGTGAGGTAGTGCAAATACTGCCAGTACTACTGTTACACCAATCACTACACTTAGTGCATTAAAGTGTGATTAGATTACGTCACTTCTTAGTGGCATATTAGCATTGCTGGCTAATACACCAGTTTCTATATATCTGTATTATTGGTGATTCTGCAGATCACCTGATAATCAGAAATTTGTTCTTGCTAACACCAATCGTTACAGTAGCTTTCTATTGATCCTTTGAATTGACAAAAGAGATTTTTTTTCCAGCCAATTAAACAATGAAATGCTATATTATGATTCATGAAGAAGGTGAGAAATGACACGTGACACTCAGCGGTCTACATCTTTTACTTAGGGACATGTGTGACAATGTGACGAGGGACAGCGATGCTTGCTTGTGAGCCCGGTTCTCGCACTACCAGGGGATGCACCCACACTGCCTCTATATAAATGCTGAATGCAATACACTCGAGAAGCAGTTTCCAGTATGCAGTATCAGATAAGTGTTGTCTGACCGAACCTTCTCACCTGAATGTTGCTGAACTTATGCAATTGCTCCCGTCTGCCATGTGCACCAGTGTTTGTGTTCTATGTTAGGCCTGGTTCACATTAGCATTTTTTTACAGAATGTAACTGGAACGTATACTGTACAAACGGAACGGATGTGAAAGGATCCAATGTTAACCTATGGATCCATTCACATCCATCTGTTGGTATGCATACGTTCCGTACGTTCCGTTCCCCGGACCAAAAAATGCGGCAAGCCCTAATTTTGCGGACCGTCCAGCGTAACGGAACCGGACAAAAAATGCTGCTGCATGGGGCAATGGAAAACGGAACGTTTCTTCACACTGTGGATGCAAACCTGAGCAGCGGGAGGGTGCAGCAGCCGGGCGGGTGGGTGAGCGAAGGTGAACAGGGCCGAAATACATACCTAAAGGCCCGCAGTAGAGGCTTCCGTTTTCTTCCGCGTCATGTGACTAAATGACGAGTCATGTGACTAGTCACATGACGCGCTGTGTAATCACAGCGCAAGAAGAGGAAGCCTCTGCCGTTGCCATTAGGTATGTATTTGCTGGAAAACGGAGTGAAACCCGATCCGATCCATTGTTGATCAGATCAGTTTTCACAATCTGTTTGCCAATGTGCACAGAGCCATCCGAATCCAGTGAAGCGGAGACCAGATCCACTCACCGGATCCGTTTGGCTCAGGGTTGCCACCTCATCCATTTAATACCAGCACATCTAAGTTATACAGGTTCTGGGGCTACTCACACATAGTCAGTGCTTAAACTGCATCTAACTAGCCACAAGGCATGTATAATTCATATGTGTCAGTATTTAAAGTGATGAGGTTGCAACCCTGGAACTTTGGCTCAATATTTCTAATGTGAATTGGGCCAAAGTCTGTGCCAGGAATAGACGGTGGTTATCTCTGTGGTATATCCTGTGATGTTTTCTGTCCTAGTGTTCCAGGGCTAGATGAGTTCTTTAAGTCCATCACACCACGACATGGAGATTGGTTCTCCAAGTCCATCATCACAGCATGTTGAACTCAGCCTGCCGGGCAGAGCTAGGCAGATTCCCACTATGGCTGACTATCGAGCAGAGGAAGCGCTTATACTCAAAGCACATACAGAGCAGCAGCCCTGGCACATACCACCATAAAGGCTCACTGAGTCATGGGCCTGAGGCCATACCACATGCTCTGAAGCAAAGCGTCAGCAGCCCGCCCAGCCAGGACCACCAACACAGCCTGACAAGAGCCTAAATAAAAAGTACTATAGGAAGTGATACCTAGAGGAATGGAAGAGTGGCATGAAGAACTTCCAGAAACTCACCATCTACCGATCCCTACAGAGGGAGTACACAATGGCCCGGTGTCTGGAAAGGCTACACCACCCAATGCTGGGCCGAAATTACGCATTAGCGTAATTACGCATCGTAATTCACTACAAATGCACCGTAAGCGTTACGTGTAAGGTTACGGTATTACGCGTAATTAATTACGCGTAGATCGCAGGGTTACGTTTTACGCGTAACAAATTACGCGTAAGACAGTAAACTCCCATTGAAATTACACAGTCTGCCGTAATCGCGTAATATTACGCTCCCGTATAATATAAAAAAGCCGCCGACTTTAAGGGTTAATAGCAAAGCCCCCTTAAGTGCTAAGAGCCTCAAATTTGGAGAATATATTAAGGAGATCAGAAGGAATAAGAGGAAAAATTTTTTTTTCAAAAAGACCTTATAGTTTTTGAGAAAATCGATGTTAAAGTTTCAAAGGAAAAATATATACATTTAAAAACCCGCCGACTTTAACGGTTAATAGCAAAGCCTGCTTAAAATTTAGGAACACCAAATTCACAGGGTATATTAAGGGGATCAGTGGGAATAAGAGGAAAAAAATTTTTTTCAAAAAGACCTTATAGTTTTTGAGAAAATCGATTTTTAAGTTTCAAGGGCGAAAATGTCTTTTAAATGCGGAAAATGTCAGTTTTTTTTGCACAGGTAACAATAGTGTTTTATTTTCATAGATTCCCCGAAGTGGGAAGAGTTTTACTTACTTCGTTCTGAGTGTGGGAAATATAAAAAAAAACGACGTGGGGTCCCCCCTCCCAGACCTCTTTAACCCCTTGTCCCCCATGCAGACTGGGATAGCCAGAATGCGGAGCACCGGCCGCGTGGGGCTCCGCACCCTGACTATACCAGCCCGCATGGTCCATGGATTGGGGGGTCTCGGAAGGGGAGGGGCAGCCAAGCTTTCCCCTCCCCCTCCGAGCCCTTGTCCAATCCAAGGACAAGGGGCTCTTCTCCACCTCCGATGGGCGGTGGAGGCCGCGATTTCCTGGGGAGGGGTTCATGGTGGCATCTGGGAGTCCCCTTTAAAAAGGGGTCCCCCAGATGCCCACCCCCCTCCCAGGAGAAATGAGTATAGAGGTACTTGTAGTACCCCTTACCCATTTCCTTTAAGAGTTAAAAGTAAATAAACACACAAACACATAGAAAAAGTATTTTAATTGAACAAAAAACATAACCACGAAAAAAGTCCTTTAATATTCTTAATTAACCATTAATACTTACCTGTCCCTTTAAAAGCCAGTTCCCACGCAATATCCTCGGAAATATACTAATCAGTTACAATGTAACAAAGTTATTCAATGTAACAACTTTGTTACTTTGTAACACCACCGCACCCGACGTCACTCGCCTCTCACCCGCCGGCCGCCGCATACACACTAAGTCCCCGCCGGCTCTCGCCGTCCACTCCGCCCACACCTGTCACCCATATACATGATGGCACCCATGGGTGCCAGCATGTATATAGGTGACATGTGGGAGAGGCGGGGAGGGCAGCGGAGCCGGCGGGGACTTAGCGTCCCTTCACCCGACAGAGCTCTGAGCTATATTAGCTCAGAGCTCTCCAAAGCATCTTTGTATTTGGGCTCCAAGGAGCCCCATTGGTCCTTAGCAGACCAATGGGGTTCCTTCAAATCAGAAGGAACCCCATTGGTCTGCTAAGGACCAATGGGGCTCCTTGGAGCCCAAATACAAAGATGCTTAGAGAGCTCTGAGCTATAGCTCAGAGCTCTGTCGGGTCCTGCAGCGCAGACGTGGTGGCGGCGGCGGCGGTGAGTGACGTCGGGTGCGGTGGTGTTACAATGTAACAAAGTTGTTACATTGAATAACTTTGTTACATTGTAACTGATTAGTATATTTCCGAGGATATTGCGTGGGAACTGGCTTTTAAAGGGACAGGTAAGTATTAATGGTTAATTAAGAATATTAAAGGACTTTTTTCGTGGTTATGTTTTTTGTTCAATTAAAATACTTTTTCTATGTGTTTGTGTGTTTATTTACTTTTAACTCTTAAAGGAAATGGGTAAGGGGTACTACAAGTACCTCTATACTCATTTCTCCTGGGAGGGGGGTGGGCATCTGGGGGACCCCTTTTTAAAGGGGACTCCCAGATGCCACCATGAACCCCTCCCCAGGAAATCGCGGCCTCCACCTCCACCGCCCATCGGAGGTGGAGAAGAGCCCCTTGTCCTTGGATTGGACAAGGGCTCGGAGGGGGAGGGGAAAGCTTGGCTGCCCCTCCCCTTCCGAGACCCCCCAATCCATGGACCATGCGGGCTGGTATAGTCAGGGTGCGGAGCCCCACGCGGCCGGTGCTCCGCATTCTGGCTATCCCAGTCTGCATGGGGGACAAGGGGTTAAAGAGGTCTGGGAGGGGGGACCCCACGTCGTTTTTTTTTTATATTTCCCACACTCAGAACGAAGTAAGTAAAACTCTTCCCACTTGGGGGAATCTATGAAAATAAAACACTATTGTTACCTGTGCAAAAAAAACTGACATTTTCCGCATTTAAAAGACATTTTTGCCCTTGAAACTTAAAAATCGATTTTCTCAAAAACTATAAGGTCTTTTTGAAAAAAATTTTTTTCCTCTTATTCCCACTGATCCCCTTAATATCCCCTGTGAATTTGGTGTTCCTAAATTTTAAGCAGGCTTTGCTATTAACCGTTAAAGTCGGCGGGTTTTTAAATGTATATATTTTTCCTTTGAAACTTTAACATCGATTTTCTCAAAAACTATAAGGTCTTTTTGAAAAAAAATTTTTTCCTCTTATTCCTTCTGATCTCCTTAATATATTCTCCAAATTTGAGGCTCTTAGCACTTAAGGGGGCTTTGCTATTAACCCTTAAAGTCGGCGGCTACCTAACATTGATCCATGCGTCAACTTTTCCGCTTGGCAGCATGACCTTACGCATTAATTGCTAGCAGGATTTTACGCGTAAGCCTATAACGTAATAACCTGCACTACGGTATACTTACGCGTAATTGCGTAAGTGCTATGCGTAATTACGGACATGTACCGAAATTTACTGTCTATGCCGTAAGCGTAATTTCGTAATGCGTAATAGCGTAAAATTACGCGTAATGATCCGTAAGCGTAGCTTTCTCCATTACGACCAGCACTGACACCACCCCAAAGACAAACAGACCCTGAGCCTGTACCATCTGAGTGTCCACAGCCTGGAGATAGAGACAGGGCGGCACAGACAGACATGGAAGCCCCGAGAGGAGAGACTGTGCAGACAATGTGACCTGGAGGATGACGCCCACTTCCTGCTACACTGCAGCAAATACGCACCTGTGAGGACCGCCCACTCCCAGAGCCTTTCCGACCACATCCAGGATTTCCCCTCCACAGATGAGGAGAGAAAACTCTACATCCTACTGGGGAAGAGGAAACAACCGTGCAATTAGCGGCCTGATAGGTCATTGTCCGCCATCAACTGAGAGGAACATGATGCCCTCAGACCATACGGACTGTGTACCCCTTATACTGCCCCCTATAGCCTCCTCACCCAGCCCCCCATATTGTCCCTTATATCCTCCACACCTTTATGAACTGTACACCCCAACCCCTATACCCTTCTATTATTCCCACAACCACCCCCTCCCATCCTAATGCTAATGTTTTGCATTGACAATGCTAAATGTATTTGGTCCTGCCAATAAAAACAAAAGTTTGCTGGTTCACCATGAGCTTGCTGGGTAATCTGTAGTCCTGCCAATAAAGCTTTCTTTGATTTGGATGATACAGGTCCCTGTGTAATGGTTGCCTTTCAGTTGGGGCCAAACAATAGTTTTCCCTGAGTGATATTGTGAGAGGTTAGATAATGGTCATTTCTGTGCTGTATATCCGGCTAGAGTAATTGCCTATCCAGGGATTAAGTGACAGTTGTCTCTTTCTCTTTCCTGCCCTACAGGTGTAAGGCAGACAGGCACTAGTCCCCCCCCCCAAATCACTGTGCCCCCCCTTCTCGCTCTGTAACTTACCATTATCTGTTTCCAGGCTCCAGCAGGGTTCAGTGAACAGGATAGGGTCTGAAAAAACTCTCCATGTCAGTCTATGTAGTGCTTAACCACTTCTGCCTTCAGTCGTTTTCACTTTATGCATCCGAGCAATGTTCACCTCCCATTTATTAGCCTATAACTTTATCACTACTTATCACAATGAACTGATCTATGTCTCGTTTTTTCCGCCACCAATTAGGCTTTCTTTGGGGGGTACATTTTGCTAAGAGCCACTTTACTGTAAATGCATTTTAACAGGAAGAATAAGGAAAAACCGGAAAAAATGCATTATTTCTCAGTTTTCGGCCATTATAGTTTTAAAATAATACATGCCTCCACAATTAAAACTCACGTATTGTATGTGCCCATTTCTCCCGGTTATTACTCCTTTTAAATTATGTCCCTATCACAATGTATGGCGACAATATTTTACTTGGAAATAAAAGTGCATTTTTTCCGTTTTGCATCCATCACTATTTACAAGCTTATAATAATAATAAAAAAAATAGAAATATTTCATGTTTACATAGATATTTAACCAGTTCACCCCCAAGGGTTTTTACTCTAACGGACCAGAGCAATTTTCACTTGCCGGTGCTCCTCCCTTTTATTCCCTAATAACTTTATTACTACTTATCACAAGAAAATGATCTTTACCTCGTTTTTTCGCCACCAATTAGGCTTTCTGTGGGTAGTACATTTTGCTAAGAATTTTTTTTATCCTAAATGCGTTTTAATGGGAAAAAAACAAAAAAATGAAAAAATAATTATTTCTTCGTTTTCAGCCATTATAGTTTTAAAATTAAACATTCTCGTGTGGTTAAAACAAACACATTTTATTTACCCAGCTGTCCCAATTATTAAACCGTTTAAATTATGTCCCTATCACAATGTATGGCGACAATATATTATTTTGAAATATAGGTGTTATTTTTCTGTTTTGTTTTTTTTGTTCTGGCCTTAATTACAAGCCCCTATATAATAAATTAAAATTAATTTTCCCCCATAAAATATAGATTAAAAAAAAGCTTAGTCCCTAAGGCAACTATTTATTTATTTATTTTAAGCTGATTTTTATTTACAAGTGGTCTTTTTTTTTGGGGGGGGGGGGGGGGAGGGTTGGAAGTGTAATTTTATTAATTTTATTAATAGTGTGTGTGTACTTGTATATGTATGTGTAATATACTTTTTGGCCACAAGATGGCGCTAGTGAACACTCTCCCGTATAGGAAGTGATCACTTTTTTTTTCCCACACTTTATTAAACTGTAACAGTTCCTGTTTTTGTGAATGGACGCGGCCGCTGTTTGCGGTCGCGTCCATTAACTCCAGGCAGTGCGATTGGGTAGAGGACCGTTCGGTCCTCTTCCTCAATCACTCAGCTCGGGATCCCGACGGTAATGGCGGCGGTAGCGGCGCGCACACGTGCGGAGCGGCGGCGGGAACGCGCGACGTATTAAAACGTCATGTTGCCATTAACAGGCAAAAGCATGACGTTTTAATACGATACATTGCCGTTAAATGGTTAAAAAGTTTAGACCCTTAGGTAAATATTTATGTGTTTGTTTTTTTTAATTGTAATGTTTTTCTATTATTATTATTAAACATTTGATGTGGGTATTTTTGGGAGGGTGGGATGCAAATCAAATTTTTTTTGTACATATTGGTCTATTTTTTAATTTTTTTTTGCATTTTCATGCAGTTAGCTTTTTGGCCACAAGATGTCAGCCATGAGTTTGTTTACAATGACGTCACTCTAAGCATAACACAGACGCTTAGAGTGACGTTGGGGGAAATAGGAACAGAAAAACCTCAGCTTCCGTGCAAAGCTGACGGTTTTTCTCGGGGGGGGGGGGGGGAGGGAGAGAGAGCAATCAGTGATCGGGCACCATAGCCCGATTCACTGATTGCCTGGCTAGCGAACCGCGGGCCGGGAGTGCGCGTGCATGCGCACGATCGGCCGCGGGGGTGCGGCAGCGCACATGGCCTCCTGGGCGTAGCTAGTACGTCCAGGAGGCCAAAGTAGTTAAGTAAACCAAGGGTATTATCTATTTGCCATAAATGCCTCACAATCCTTCCAAGATCCCTTCTAATGAATGTATCTGGATGACACGTATATTTGCAAAAAAAATCTTTCTACCTCCTGCTGATTGTAAGTTCTACCATTATCAGTCAACATGCGTCTGAAGAATAGAGATTGTTTTTTTTTTTTTTTTTAAATTAACTAATAATCTAGAGCTTGTATTTTATAGACTGGAAGTTTTGAATCAGGATAATAATCCTTATTCAAAATTTCCTGTTTGTAAAATAGACGCTCTAGTCTAATTAATGCTCAGCTACTTAGATAAGGAATTACACACACAGTGTTTCTCTCCCTCCTGCCTCTTCTCCCTCCCCTCGCTTGTAGAGTGGTGAGACAAAGGCTGGGGCTGGAATGATTTGTCTTTGATCTGTCCACACAAGAGCAGCAAGCAGCATGCTAGCAAGTAAGGATTAAAGCATGCCAGCAAACTAGCCAAGTACATATGTAGGTTGTTTTTCTTCAATAATAGCACCATCATCTGGACAATCTGCTCTCTGCTCAAAAGCTCCAGAGTTCTGTTTGTTAGATTTGGTTCCTATCGTTGCTGAACTATTTGATCACCCAAATGGTCCCCACCAGCCAGATATTGTGCCAGTGGCGTACCTACCACAAGGCTGCAGGTGCTCACAGTCCCGGGTGTAGCTACCATAAGGCTGCAGGTGTACACAGTCCCGGGTGTAGCCAGGCTAGGGGTGCCGCTGTGATGCTCAGCCACTGTGTTCTTCCACCTGGGAACTTTTTTCATAGTTCGGCAACATTTGGGAAAATAGCAGCAGGGAGTGCATGGGACTGTACTATTTCCTGCACTAGATGGAGCACCCCTCCCCCTTTCTGTCCCCTGGGCAATGTGTCCTTGCTCTCTACACACAGCCTGCAGTGAGTGAATGTGCAGAGCAGCAGGGTGAGTAGAGAGAACAGCTTGCTGTGCTGCAGCTAGGACATTAGCAGGGAGAGGTGTCAGGATGTGTTTAGTGCTTCAGAAGAACCACAGGCAGTTAGTAGCCATGTGCACTGGCTGCTGTAATACCAGAGTATACTAGACTATTGATTATGTATCCTGATCAGAGAAATTAGTCAATAATGCAGGGCAGTCTGCTGTTGCAGAAGCCAGTGATACAGGTGCTGACAGGCGACTTCTGTGTTGCGCAGAGAAGCAAGCTCCAGGCAATTTAGATTAGCTTAATTGCAGGTAATCTTATCTCTTTTCCCAGCTCCCCTCCCACCCCGTTGTCTTCCCCTATGACCCTTTCCTCTTTTCTGATTTCAGTGGCTTCTTTCAATAGCATGTCCCTGCCAAACAGCACTGGTGATGTCTGCAGTCCTGATAAGAGTACTTCCTGCCATTTCTCCTATCCCACCAGGCTCTCTGTCTTGCGTCTCTACTTCTTTACCCCCCCCCCCTTCCTCCTATGCACCCCCCTCTTTCATATGTCTCCCTTTTTGGACTGCCCTCAGAGAAGCTCACAATCTAATCCTACCACAGTCATAGTCTAATCTCCTACCATATTATTATTGTGTATTCATATAGCACTGACATCTTCTGCAGCACTGTATAGAGTACATGGTTTCATCACAGCTCCATCCCCATCCTGACGACTCCCCAAACCCCCCAAAATTTGCAGCAACCAGCTTGGCACCCCAACCCAACAACCCTTCTATCAAAAAAATTGGTTGTTGGGGAGGGGGGGGGGGGGGGTTGTCTGTAAATAAATACCTAGATACGCCACTGTATCGTGCGTGCCCCCTTTGTGCCCCCCACCCCCCAATAATTTGAAGCTGGAGCCACCACTGGTTCTCCCTGTGCTGATATATGCAGACGAATATCACTCTGGTGATTTCCAGGGGTTAGATTATATTTGTGCCCTAGATGTAGCCCCGGGTCAGTTGATGATTGTCCCTGTGCTGGTTTCCCAGGTTTAGCTGAAAGTTTCCCAGGGTTAACTGATGCTTTGTCCCTGTTCTGGTTCCCCAGGTTATCTCATAGTTGTCCCTGTTATCGTTCCCCAGGATTATTGATAGTTGCCCCTGTGCTGGTTCTGCGGGGCTAGCTGATGGTTGTCCCTGTACTGGTTCCTTAGGGTTAGTTGATGGTTGTCCTTGTGATGGTCCAACCAGGGTTACTGATGGTTGTTCTCTTGGTTGTTTTCCCTGGGTTACTGATGCTTGCCCCTCTGGTTGTTCTCCCCTTAGTGGTTTCCCTGGGTTGCTGATGCTTGTCCCTCTGGTGGTTTCCCCCGGTAAGCTGATGCTTGTCCTTCTGGCTGCTCTCCCCCTAGGGTTTCCCTAGGGTTAGCTGATGCTTGTCCCTCTGGTGGTTTCTCCAGGGTTAGTTCTTGCTTGTCCTGTATCCCCGGGTTAGCTGATGCTTGTCCCTCTGGTAGTTTCTCCCGGGTTAGCTGATGCTTGTCCCTCTGGCTGCTCTCCCCTTAGGGTTTCCCTTGGGTTAGTTGCTGGTTGACTCTCTGGTGGTTTCCTCAGGCTAGCTGATACTTGTCCCTCTGGCTGCTCTCCCCCTAGGGTTTCCCTGGGGTTAGCTGATGCTTGTCCCTTTGGTGGTTTCCCTGGGTTAGCTGATGCTTGTCGCTCTGGTGGTTTCCCCGGGTTAGCTGATGCTTGTCCCTCTGGTGGTTTCCCCCAGGTTAGCTGATGCTTGTCCCTCTGGTGGTTTCCCCGGGTTAGCTGATGCTTGTCCCTCTGGTGGTTTCCCCCAGGTTAGCTGATGCTTGTCCCTCTGGTGGTTTCACTGGATTAGTTGCTGCTTGTCTCTCCGGTGGTTTCCCCGGGTTAGCTGTTGCTTGTCCCTCTGGTTTCCCCGGGGTTAGCTGTTGGTTGTCCCTCTGATGGATTTCCCGGGTTAGCTGATGCTTGTCCCTCTGGTGGTTTCCCCGGGTCAGTTGCTGCTTGTCCCTCTGGTGGTTTCCCCGGGTTAGCTGTTGCTTGTCCCTCTGGTTTCCCCGGGGTTAGCTGCTGGTTGTCCCTCTGGTGGTTTCCCCGGGTTAGGTGATGCTTGTCCCTCTGCTGGTTTCCCGGGTTAGCTGCTGCTTGTCCCTCTGGTGGTTTCCCCGGGTTAGGTGATGCTTGTCCCTCTGCTGGTTTCCCGGGGTTAGCTGCTGCTTGTCCCCCTGGTGGTTTCCCCGGGTTAGCTGCTGCTTGTCCCTCTGGTGGTTTCCCCGGGTTAGCTGTTGCTTGTCCCTCTGGTTTCCCCGGGGTTAGCTGCTGGTTGTCCCTCTGGTGGTTTCCCCGGGTTAGGTGATGCTTGTCCCTCTGCTGGTTTCCCGGGGTTAGCTGCTGCTTGTCCCTCTGGTGGTTTCCCCGGGTTAGGTGATGCTTGTCCCTCTGCTGGTTTCCCGGGGTTAGCTGCTGCATGTCCCTCTGGTGGTTTTCCCGGGATAGGTGCTGCTTGTCCCTCTGGTGGTTTCCCCGGGTTAGGTGATGCTTGTCCTGTATCCTCGGGTCAGCTGATGGTCAGCCCCGTGCTGCTCTCGCGAGGTTAGGCTGTGGCTGCCTGGCTGGCCGGGGTCGGGTGATCGGCAGGCGGTGCGGGGAGAGAATAGCACGGAGGAGGCGGTGGAGATGAGTGTACGTCACACGTTATGCTGTGTAGGAGTGTGTGTGCTGTGCGGCCGCTGCTCTGATTACTGCCTGTGCATAGTGTGTACACTGTACAGTACAGGCCAGTGTGCAGAGGCGATACATTGTATCTCTCTGGGGAATACTCCAGTCCTGGCCTGCCTGCTGTGCAGTAAAGCCCATAAAGGGCTAGATGACCTGTTACTGTGCTTCTGCTCTTTGGGGTCCCCCAGCGTACATGGTTACTCGCTGCCCGTCATTTGGGCGCAGGGTTTTCCGGGTGCCGTTAATTACTTTTCCCCCTCTGAGTTGTAGCAACTCTGATACAGAAGTCATTCGTGGTCGATCGCTGGCACATGAATAGCACTGCCGCGCAGCCATAGACATAATAACATTGTCTATGGCAGCGCCCAGGTCAGACGCAGCGGGAGAAGAGCGTGCACCGAAAAGACCTGCTTCGTCCCGCCCCTGGTTTCCTCCAAACGGTGCAGGGCAATGAGGGAACCGTGCATGAGCCAGTCTGGGAATGTGCTGTGAAAATAAACGTTGGTACACAAACACTTTGCAGTGTTCTCCCCAGGCTCTTTTAGCCGGGTGCTCCACCCGGCTAGATTTGGTGACCACCCGGCTGTCATTGGCTCAGCTCCTCACCTCCTCCTATGCTGTAAACAGAGTTGTTCCGCATTTTCATCTCGCCCCACCCGGCTACTTTTTCATGCCACCCGGCTACTATTTCATGCCACCCGGCTGGAAACAAATTCTGGGGAGAACACTGCACTTTGCTGGAGTGATCAGCAACCATGCCTATGCAGTTGTCTTATCACGCAGGGCTGAACGGAAGAAATTTCCTTGAAGAACAGGTCCAGTTTGGGGGGTGTTGGGGAAACAATAAGCAGCGTCAGCACATCCACTAACAGGTCATCTAGCCCACCATGGACTTCATTGCACAATTTTTATTTCACTTCAGGAGAAGATGGTTATCCATAGTTATAAGTGGTTGGCCTGCCAGCATTTAGTAGATTCTATTTGTGCATTGTTGTGTAGGTTGTAGTGGTGGATAGGTAGTGTTCGGTAGGTTTTAGTGGCGGATGGGTAGTGTTTGGTAGGTTGTAGTGGTGGATGGGTAGTGTTCGGTAGGTTGTAGTGGTGGATGGGTAGTGTTCGGTAGGTTGTAGTGGCGGATGGGTAGTGTTCGGTAGGTTGTAGTGGTGGATGGGTAGTGTTCGGTAGGTTGTAGTGGTGGATGGGTAGTGTTCGGTAGGTTGTAGTGGTGGATGGGTAGTGTTCGGTAGGTTGTAGTGGCGGATGGGTAGTGTTCGGTAGGTTGTAGTGGTGGATGGGTAGTGTTCGGTAGGTTGTAGTGGCGGATGGGTAGTGTTCGGTAGGTTGTAGTGGCGGATGGGTAGTGTTCGGTAGGTTGTAGTGGCGGATGGGTAGTGTTCGGTAGGTTGTAGTGGTGGATGGGTAGTGTTCGGTAGGTTGTAGTGGCGGATGGGTAGTGTTTGGTACGTTGTAGTGGCGGATGGGTAGTGTTCGGTAGGTTGTAGTGGCGGGTGGGTAGTGTTTGTTAGGTTCTAGTGGTGGACAGTTAGTGTTTGGTTCATTGCTCTTGGCGGTTAAGTAGTGTTTGGTAGGTTATACTGGCGGTTAATTAGTGTTCAGTAGGTTCTAGTGGTGGAAAGTTAGTGTTCAGTAGGTTCTAGTGGTGGATAGGTAATGTTCAGTAGGTTCTAGTGGTGGACAGTTAGTGTTCAGTAGGTTCTAGTGGTGGATAGGTAGTGTTCAGTAGGTTCTAGTGGTGGACAGTTAGTGTTTGGTAGGTTCTAGTGGTGGACAGTTAGTGTTTGGTAGGTTCTAGTGGTGGACAGTTAGTGTTTGGTAGGTTCTAGTGGTGGACAGTTAGTGTTTGGTAGGTTCTAGTGGTGGACAGTTAGTGTTTGGTAGGTTCTAGTGGTGGACAGTTAGTGTTTGGTAGGTTCTAGTGGTGGACAGTTAGTGTTTGGTAGGTTCTAGTGGTGGACAGTTAGTGTTTGGTAGGTTCTAGTGGTGGACAGTTAGTGTTTGGTAGGTTCTAGTGGTGGACAGTTAGTGTTTGGTAGGTTCTAGTGGTGGACAGTTAGTGTTTGGTAGGTTCTAGTGGTGGACAGTTAGTGTTTGGTAGGTTCTAGTGGCAGATAGTTAGTGTTCGGTAGGTTCTAGTGGTGGACAGTTAGTGTTCGGTAGGTTCTAGTGGTGGATAGGTAGTGTTCAGTAGGTTCTAGTGGTGGATAGGTAATGTTCAGTAGGTTCTAGTGGTGGACAGTTAGTGTTCGGTAGGTTCTAGTGGTGGACAGGTAGTGTTCAGTAGGTTCTAGTGGTGGACAGTTAGTGTTCAGTAGGTTCTAGTGGTGGACAGTTAGTGTTTGGCAGGTTCTAGTGGTGGACAGTTAGTGTTCGGTAGGTTCTAGTGGTGGACAGTTAGTGTTCAGTAGGTTCTAGTGGTGGACAGGTAGTGTTCAGTAGGTTCTAGTGGTGGACAGTTAGTGTTCAGTAGGTTCTAGTGGTGGACAGTTAGTGTTCAGTAGGTTCTAGTGGTGGACAGTTAGTGTTCAGTAGGTTCTAGTGGTGAACAGTTAGTGTTTGGTAGGTTCTAGTGGTGGACAGTTAGTGTTTGGTAGGTTCTAGTGGTGGACAGTTAGTGTTTGGTAGGTTCTAGTGGTGAACAGTTAGTGTTTGGTAGGTTCTAGTGGTGGCCAATTAGTGTTTGGTAGGTTCTAGTGGTGGACAGTTAGTGTTTGGTAGGTTCTAGTGGTGGACAGTTACTGTTTGGTAGGTTCTAGTGGTGGACAGTTAGTGTTCGGTAGGTTCTAGTGGCAGATAGTTAGTGTTCGGTAGGTTCTAGTGGTGGACAGTTAGTGTTCGGTAGGTTCTAGTGGTGGATAGGTAGTGTTCAGTAGGTTCTAGTGGTGGACAGTTAGTGTTCAGTAGGTTCTAGTGGTGGAAAGTTAGTGTTCAGTAGGTTCTAGTGGTGGATAGGTAATGTTCAGTAGGTTCTAGTGGTGGACAGTTAGTGTTCGGTAGGTTCTAGTGGTGGACAGGTAGTGTTCAGTAGGTTCTAGTGGTGGACAGTTAGTGTTCGGTAGGTTCTAGTGGTGGACAGTTAGTGTTCGGTAGGTTCTAGTGGTGGACAGTTAGTGTTCAGTAGGTTCTAGTGGTGGATAGGTAGTGTTCAGTAGGTTCTAGTGGTGGACAGTTAGTGTTCGGTAGGTTCTAGTGGCAGATAGTGTTTGGTAGGTTCTAGTGGTGGACAGTTAGTGTTCGGTAGGTTCTAGTGGTGGACAGTTAGTGTTCGGTAGGTTCTAGTGGTGGACAGTTAGTGTTTGGTAGGTTCTAGTGCCAGATAATGTAGTGTTCAGTAGATTCTAGTGTTGGGCAGATTTTAGTGGCAGGCATGTAGCTAGCAATCTATAGATTCTATCAGGGTTGTGGAGATGAGGAGTCAGAGCAATTCTGGGTACTGGAGTCGGAGTTGGTGGTTTCATAAACTGAGTCAGATGATTTTTGTACCAATGCCACAGCTCTGGTAAGTATTAGACTAATGCTGGGAATACACAATGAGATTTTTCAGTCAATTTACTGTCCGATCTTATTTTTGATCAATTTTCAGATGGATTTTCTTATATTTTTTTTTATCAATTTCCTTTCACTTCTATGAGAAATCGATCAGAAAAATTATTGAAGATAAGATCGGACATGTCGGAAATTATCTATCGAACCATCTATCCGCTGAAAAAACGTATGGTGTATTCCCAGCATAAGGAGTCAGAGCACTTTTGGGTACCTGGAGTTGGTGGTTTCATAAACTGAGGAATCGGAGTTGGATGATTTTTGTACTGACTCCACATGACAGCCGTAGATTCTAGTGGACGGCAGGTAGCATTTGGTAGATTTTAGTAGCAGATAGGAAAAGTTATATAGATTCTAGTGGTCGTCAGATAACGATTGATAGATTTCAGTGGCAAGTAGTTAGCGTTTGGTAGATACTAGTGGAGACCAGATTGTGATTGATGCATTCTAGTAGTGGGCAGGTACTGACCGGTAGATTCTAGGGGACGCGAGATCGCTTTTGGTAGATTGCAGTAGTGGGCTGATAGCGTTTGGTAGATTCTAGTTGCAGTTAGGTAGCCTTTGGTAGGCTCTAGTTTTAGGCAGATAGTAGGAGGAAGAATAACAGACTGCGGGCACCAACCACTGAAGCAATTCAAGTCACCTTTAATTCATTCCCAGCATCCCTATAGTACATACAGTGTTAAGGCCTGATAGCCACTTCACAGGCTAAATGCCTGCTTCGTCAGAGGCAAGAAATAATTAACTTATTATTTCTTGCAGAACCGCTGTCGGGCCTTAACATTGTATGTACTGTCGGGATGTCGGGAACAAATTAAAGGTGACTTGAATTGCTTCAGTGGGCGGTGCTCGCAGTCTGTTACTCTTCCTTCTCCAATCTAAAGCTGGTTATCCAAAGGTATGGCCATTGCAACTGCTACTCCTAGCCTGCCTGCTATCTAGTGCCGATCAACTTTCTTCTTATTGCTGATTTAGGCAGATTTTGGTAGATTGTAGGGGCAGTCAGGTAGTGTTTGGAAGGTTGTAGTGGTGGCCAGGTAGCGTTCGATGGATTCTAGTGGTCACCAGGTGGCATTCAGTAAGTTCTAGTGGTGAGCAGGTAGTGGTGCGATTGGTTCTAGTGGCAGCCAGGTAGCTTTCTGTAGGTTTCAGTGGTGGTCAGGTAGTGTTCAGGAGGTTCTAGTGGTAGCCAGGTAGCGTTCGGTCGGTTTTAGTGGTAGCCAGGTAGGGCTCAGTAGGTTCTATTTGTGGACAGGTAGGGTTTGGTAGATTCTAGTGGCAGGTAGGTAGCCTTTGGTTTTCTGCGGCACTCTGGAGCCCGAGTCTAAAAACTATCCCCTGGAAATTAAAGGGTTATAAATTTGACAGGAGATTTCAACCTGACAGCTTCTAACTTTTGAGGAACCAGTTGGGGAGTTGTATTTTCTCTTGCAGTAGGGATCACTATTATTTTCATACCTGCTTTGACATGAATTATTTTAAAGTTTGAAGACATTCAATTTTAGCATAACTGGCATGTTGGACCTTGACCATTGAGTTTCTAATAGTCCGATCTGTTGTGTGCTTTTTTTCTCATTGTCTGTTCTTCTTATTAGGAGGTCACCATGACCAGCAGCGAGAACATCCAGCTGGACTTTCCCCATTACAGCTCCATGCTTCTGGACACCCTCAACAAGCAGCGTCTAGAAGGGAAGTTCTGTGATCTGTCCGTCCAGGTGCAGGACCGCATATTCCGAGCTCATAAGACTGTTTTAGCTGCCTCCTCCCCATATTTTCATGACAAGCTGCTCTTGAACAACACCAACTGTCTGGTCCTTCCCACTTTTATCCCTCCTGATGCCTTCGAGAACCTCCTGAAGCTCATCTACTCTGGTAGGCTTTGTTTGGAAATGGAAGCCTTGCCTTCACATCTGTTGGTAGCCAGCGGCCTGCAGATGTGGCAGGTTGTGGATCGATGTTCTGAACTTCTAAAAGAGAAGCAGGCATGTTCCCTGCAGGTCAGTTCAAGCCGAGGCAGCGAAAGCCAGTCACCTAGCAGCAGTTTTCAGTCTCCACCAGATGAGAAGCTAACAACAGAGGTCACAGTAAATTTCGATGACGAGGATGTGATCAAGGTACAAGTTTCTGAGGAAGAGGAGGAGGAGGAGGATGATGATGATGATGATGATGATGATGAAGTCCAAGAGATAAAGAACAGTGGTGTGAGCTGTTCCTTTGATCTCCCTTCCTCATCCTCTTCTGGAAGTCCAAAAGTCATCTATATTAAGGAGGAGCAAATAGATAAGGATGATCTTCTCCAGCTTGAGGTATCCGATGTTCAGCAGGAGGTACAGACGGAGTACCATACGGAGTTGACCTTTCTTGTACCTCCTGGCTCATCGCCTTCATCTTCTGACGTTTCTCTTAATTATCCAAACAAATTATATGCAGAACCAGAATCTCCTACTTTCTCCATCTCTAAACCTCTAGACCTGCACGGCAATGAGATTGTTTCCCACGCTTTACAGGCCCAAATGATCCACGCCCCCATCAAATTCTTTGCTGTGCCGGATGGGAAGAAATTTGGCTGTTTGTGTGGCAAGCGGTTCGCCGTGAAACCCAAACGCGATCGGCACATCATGCTGACGTTCAGCTTGCGCCCTTTCGGCTGTTCCGTCTGCAACAAAAAGTTCAAACTCAAGCACCACCTTACAGAACACATGAAAACTCATGCGAGCTACCTCTACTCGTGCGAGGATTGTGGTCGCAAATTCCGAGTGGAGTCCTGCTACCAAAAGCATAAGGAGGTTTGTAAAGGACAGAAGTGGGGAGGAGCTTGCTGGACCGTAAACCCTATTCAACTTCAGAGTCCTGTGGATGGAACTCAAATGAATGGGGCCTTGTGATGGATATCTTGACACTAGCTCGTCATTTTCACAAGCCTTCTAGTAGGACTGTGTCCTCCGTTGCAGGAATTGTAGACCTAGAGCAGTACTTTTGTAGCCTCAATACTGGAGATAGAGCTGCCTTGTAGACCCAAGAAAGGTGTTCATAGTAAGGTGGACGCCAGTAGACGCATCCCCGAACTTAATGCATCAGTTTACACTGATAATTTTAATGTGGTATATTGTGGTCGAGATGAGGTTTTTTTTTATTATTGACTGCCCAACACTTATCACACTGTTTTGTTTTTATTTTGGAATATTACGTTAGGCATGATATTTTCCTAGGCCTGATAGTAGAAAGCGAGGCATATACTTATTATGTTATTGGCAAAATGGTAATTGCCTAGTTCGGTAAGTTAAGAAAAAAAACAAAAACTTTGCAGTCCATCCCTTTTTGTGCCGATCCACAAACTTGCCTAATTTAATTGTGATTTGGAGAAAATGGTAGTAAGTTGGGAAGAACGTTACTTGCATCAAGGAATGGAGAACTTTAGCAGGAGAACCGGTAGTGCTATGTAAATAGGTATATAAGGATGGATTTTGTTTTATGTTTGTATGCCGTTACTGGGGTAGCAATATGTCTCCAGCAGCCAATTGTCACCTCTTTGTTTGTATGTTGGGAAGGGATAGGTGGCTGTCTGTTACCGTGTGATGTTGTCAGGAGGGGAAAACGTTAGCAGACCACAGTCCTTCATAGCTTGTGGCGCATGTCTGAATAGAAGACTCGCGATAAGCTAGCAAGGCATACTCGCAGCCAATAAGCTTCATGCAAACGTGTTCTAAGCCCTCCCCTCCATGATGCAGTTATGTTGCCTTTGGAATGAGCTGTAACACTTCAGCGCTTTTGATATTTCTCAGGTGCTCTGATAAGGCTTCCAATAGCTGCTTGTCTGCGTCACTACTGATGAGCCGGTCCACGCTGCCCCTGCTGGTGGTACAGAAAATTAACTTGCAGTGTTTGATGGTACTGCTTTGAGTATTTGGGTATCCATTTACTCTGTGCTCTCCTAGTACAGCCTGCCATCCCACCTTCCCATGTGATCTCTAGCCGATGTTAACCACTTAAAAGTGTACCGGAGACTGGATTGATGGGTGTAGTTATACTTACCTGGGCTTCCTCCAGCACCATGGGCTCCCTTACCATCCTCTCCAGCCACTCAGTTCACTAGATATCCCCCCCCCCCCCGGTAATCCTGCCAGTCGTGTGCTTCTGCGCATGCACGGCCCAGCCACAAGCGGGTGGGGGGGGGGGCGAGCATGTGCAGAACGGAGAGGACAACGAGGGAGCCCAAGCACCTCATGGGGCTGGAGGAAGCCCCAGACAAGCATAAATACACCCATTAATCATGCCTCAGGTACACTTTAAAACTTTAAGTGGTTAACATTGACTGGAGATCACATGGGAGATCACCCATTAATCTCTGGTTCCCTTTAACACAATACTGAAGCAATTCTGGGGAAAAAAAAGATCTAGAGGGAAGGCTCTGAACCTCATCTCGGTCCTTAGCCTGTCCTGTTCTTCCTCCGCTTCGGAGAGTCCTCGTGAAGTCTTCGGAAGTTCTCGCACCTCCGAGCATTTCTAAAGATGAGCAGGTCCGTACTGCGCACGCACAGTGCAGATGCACCCGTCTTCGGAAGCCCTTGGGCACGCAAGAGATTCTAAAGTCTTTCTGAGGAGTCTTGAAGGCACGGAATTTCAAAAGATGGGGGGAGTGGGTGGATGGGACAGTGGTGGAAAGAGGGCATGGAGAGAGGCCTAGCATGGTTCTATGGGAACCAGAGCCTTCAAAGCCTTTCCTCTCCATAGGTGTTAGTATCTCACCTTTTTCAGTGTCTCATATTTGCTTTACTGTTTTTAAGAAAGTATATCCAAATCTCCTAAGACGTCATCAAGAATGTCAAATTCACAGTTATAAGTCCTCGGCAATTAATGAGTAGCGATGGGGTTCCGAGTAGGAAGCCACTTGAATTAGGAATTAAAATGACTCCTAATTGCCTCAGGTGTGAGCATGGGAGACAGGGGGTTACTTACCCAGAAGTCCTTCAGCTTCTATGCGTCTGAATACACTCGCACGCGGCCTATGGAAGTGTGGTAGCGAGTCTTGGAACGTGTCCCATAGGTCACGTGCGAGTGTATTCAGACGCATAGAAGCAGAAGAACTTCTGGGAAAGTAACCCCCTGTCTCCCATGCTCACACCTGAGGCAATTAAGCCTCATTTTAATTCCGATTCGAGTGGCTTCCTACTCGGAAGCCCATCGCTATTAACAAGCACAGGGTGTGTGCTGGCATGCGCCTGCATTCCTTATTTTTGGGGGGATCTTATAACTGAAAGAGTCCCTCCTGATGTCTAATTCTTGAGACCACATCCCTCTTTTTTAAAATGGTTTTATTCTTTAGAAAGTACAAAGTGAAAAAAAGCGTGCAAAACAGGGTGAAAAGTTTAATACAGTATCGAACACAAAATGTATACAATTTGTGGCTTATATGCACAGTAGCACTGAAAATATTCAAAATAGGGGTGGTGGTGAAAACTGAGGAAATGGACCAGTTGCATGCAGCAGTTGTTGAATTTGTTTGGTCCAATCCCAAGCTCATCTTATTGACCATCTCCAGGGATGAGTGAATCATTTTATTAATAAGCTAATTTCCATAACCCAGGAGAAGGAAGTCGGGGCTAGCAAATCCACTAAATAAGTAACACCGCTGCGGGTTAAGTCGGTCAACTACATAATGCATTGATTTTCTAATTCCTCATGGGTGGGGCTACAGCTTATTGGGAGGGTTTTTTGCTCCTCGGGGGCAGAACAATTCATAATGTCCTTTGTCATTGCAGTTACATTTTACCATGAATCTGTTGGCTTGTTCATTGTTGACCTGACCCTGCTGCACACGAGATATACCTGCAGCCATGTTTGTTATGTGACAAGATCCGCGCCAAAGCTTTGACTTCTGACTTGGAGTACTCTGCCAGCCACTAGCCAATAAGAGCACATCTACTGCTAAGGGCCCTGTCATTGGTTGGTGGACTGCTTGAAGGGGCGGGATATGTTCATTTAAGGGCCCTGTCATTGGTTGGGCTGCAGGAAGGGGCGGAACATGTTGATCTGTGATCGTCAGGAATCCTGTGCATACAGAAACAGTAACTATAGAAATGATTGACCTGATTATAGGGAAGCCCAATGAGATGCCAGTAATTCTCTGGTGAAGCAAATTTTTAGAGCTGGTGCTGCAGAAGGGCAGGCTGAAAATGATATAGCACATCCCTGGTGGCCGCAGTACATGCCTGGGATGCGTGATGCATGCTGGGAGACGTAGTTCCCATTGATGTGATTACATCTGCCCATTATCAGCCTGAGCAGCAGGGCTGAGGAGTCGGTACAAAAATAATCTGACTACTCATCTTAGGATTCCACAGACTGCTCTCATTTGCATAACAATCCTATTGGTTGACAGTATGTAACATAAAAGGCCATCACTGCCAAAGCTTAGGAATTGTAAAGCTTTATTTAGATGGCAACTGCTTTTGGGAACGAAAAGCTCCTGGCCAGGAAGCTGACACTTTATCCTGTCAGCCATCCTCGCCTGTCATTACCAACGTGAATGTCCCAGTATGTTGTCTGTATAATAAGATTCAGAGCCCCGTATCTGCTGGGATCCAGCGTGTAGCCCTGCCACCTTGCAGAAAAAGGCCTCTACCTTTCCTATATCTGATAAAGAAAAGGTCATAGCATTTTTTATGTAAAGGGGCAGATCTATTAATAATAATTATTAATTTATAAAGCGGCAACATATTCCGTGGCGCTGTAAAAATAAGAAACAAACACGGGGTACAAAATACAGACAAATGGTGTACACCAATAAACAAGATACAGAATCTGTGACAAAATACAGAATCGATACAAAATAAAGAATTTGGTAATGACAGTGACAAGAATAACATGATAAATGTATAATGAAACACAAAAGTGGAAGAGAGCCCTGCCCTTGCGAGCTTACATTCTATGCACCAGTATCCAGCTAAAAAGGGGTTCCAGTGAATCTTATTAAGCTGACAATGTGTTGGGACATTCTAACTTTTAAGCTTTAGCGTACCTTTTGTGGTTTTTATGTGCACCGGAGATGCATTTTAACTAAACTTAGGATATTGCGGCTAAATAGAAATCAAAACTAGTCCTTGGTAAGAGTACTTGTAGAAGATACAGACAGGAACAAAGAACATCTATCAGGGCCTAGGCAATGTGACTGTGGGTGCATGCAAGAGTGATGTGCAGGTACTCTGCAGGAGAATGAGGAGATTCTTCCTCTATTACACATTCTTCATGTACAATCTGAACATGGATCAGGCCCTAGGCAATGTAACTGTGGGTGCATGCAAGAGTGATGTGCAGGTACTCTTCAGGGGAATGAGGCGATTCTTTCTCTATTACACATTCTTCATGCACAATCTGAACCAGGTTTACAGGTGATAGACAACACCTCTGCATTCCAACATACACAACATTCTCAGTGGATTCTCAACAGCTCTGCCGGGAGTGTGTATGTTCTACTGTGTAACTTAATTTGTAGTCACCAATCCCATTTTTAACAACGTCTCAAATTAAATGAACAAAGGGAGTGCATATATTTGCATACACAATTTGCATAAACCTGCATCCACACAGAATTTTTTGCATCTCACTGACCTTCCCTATTAGTGACACAACTATACATCAGGCTTTATTCTTCCAGTAGACGTGGTATTTATAATATAAAAGATTCCTGTGTACACATCAGATATATATTCACAATCAGAAATGTATATCTGACTTTAAAAATACGGTGACTGCTTTATTGCAGCAACCCAAATAACTTGTTTTATAATTGATTTATTTCATTTTTGTGGACTAAGCACTGCTATTACTGTATATATGTTATTTATGATGACTATTATCTGAGAAATAGAACATTTTATCATATTTTCTCTTTCAATTAGTTTACATTTATTAGCAGTCGGTGCATTATTTTTTTCTCTGACTCCGCCTCCAGGTACACAAAAATTGCTCCAACTCCACAGCCCTGCTGAACAGAGCTCCATTCCAGTCCACTTCCTTCCCCTTAATGCCTTGATAAGTAATGCTGACACTCTCATTGGTAGCCAGTGTGGAGGGGAGGGGCAGAGGAAGCATGCTGCAGCATCAGCACTGATATATATGGTGTACAGGCGGTGTGTATTAAGGAAGGGCGGAGCTATGTTTGGGGCCTCCTTTCCAGTCAGGAATGAGTTATTATTTCAGTATTTGGGTTGCATTTCACAACTTTAAAGTGTACCCGAAAATAAAAAAAAAATAGATACTTAAAGTGGATCCGAGATGAAAAATGAACTATAACAAGTAACTTGTCTATATATCTTATCTAAAGTTTAGCTAATTTACACAGCAAATCTAGCTGCAAACCGCTTTAATAGAAAATGATTATTTCTTCCTGTGATACAATGACAGCAGCCATGTTGTTTGTAAACATGACACAGAGGCAGGCTTATCTGTATCTTGAGCACTCAGCCTGTGAAAAAAAAACCTAATCCCCCCCTCCTCCCCTCTGCCTCTGAAATCAATGGCTAGTAACACCTCCTCCTCCTGCCCAGACTGAGCTCCCATGAGCCCTTGCTACTGCCAAGGCTCTCTGAAAACCTGAGGGCGTGGTTTATTTAGTTTATGGGGAATTAGAGTATTAAAGAGTAACTGTCAGGCTGCAAAAGCTAATTTAAACCTCTATTCTCCTGTGTTAAACAGTTTAGAAGGAAGCCAAAAAGGCAATACTGAAGTTAAAAATCTCTCTTACTTTGATGTGTGCTGAACAGCAAGGCTGTTATTCCCAAGCTCCTAAGGAGGCCGGCAGGACGCATAACAGATACTGCAAAGCATTCTGCGGCTGCTTCTTCTCCCCACTGCACAACCTTAGGTCCTCCCCTTCATTTCCCTATCATGTCCTAAGGCTGCTTTCACAGTGGGAAGTTACAGGCTTATGTTACAGCAGCTTGTAACAGCAGCATAAACTCACAGCACTGAAAAATCACAGGGCACATGTTCCGTTAGAGTATACTGCATGAGTCCGCTATTGTTCCTAGCCACATGGCTAATTAATATTCACTGCACAGTAGTGTTGTCCATTAGGATCTTTTTTGTGAGTGGAATCATCAGGAAGCAGGGAGGACATGACGACACATTTGGCTTCATAGGAGACAGACAAACATGGAACCTGCCATGAACTGTCAGGAGCATCATTCTCTGCAAATATTATATAAAAATTCTGTGAAATCCAAACGTGGACAGTGAAATGCATATGTAATGTAAGTACAGCCAATCTTTAGCTACTGATATATGAGTTTGTTTTTTTCTCTGAGACCTTATACCTAACAGCTCCTCTTTAAAATAAAAACAAAAAAAGTATTTGGCTTGAGGAATGCTCTATAAACAATAGGAAAGGAACACAATTATGCAATGAGTAAAATTTCACCTCGGATCCACTTTAATAGCGAAGCCGTTCGCATGTCCTCCTTGCCCTAACTGTGCTGCACACAGACCCCCAGAACATATCTGAGAAGAGTATGCCGGGTCTGTTTATCATGGCCATGTTCCTCTTCCTGCATGAGCACGGCTGTACTGCGCCCGTGTGAGTATGTCCTTGCCTGTGCAGGAAGCCATGCATAAATATGGCAGCCTCCATGTACTTCTCACTACAGTTGTCCTTTATGGAAACGTCTCCTTTAAGTTGGCAGACTCACTGAAGTTGGCCTGTTTGCCGTAAGGCCACCATCACTGAAGATCTGATTTACCTGGCACTGTAACCCTATAATGAGATTGCCAGCTGTTGTCATGAGGACAGGCGGCGATCTCACCAGAGGGATACAGAGCTTCAGAGGACAGGAAGAAGAATGGCTGCCGGCGTCTGTATCCTGAGGGGAGGTGAGTGAAAATGCCAGATGCACGCCATTGCTCCGCATAGACCTCGCATCGGTTACCACGAGTCTGGCTCAGGGTTACCTGCTCTGAGATGCGGATTTCCAACCCCGAGCCTGACTCGGGGTTACCACTAAGGAGGTTAAAGGGAACCTAAACTGAGAGGGACATAGATGTTTTCTTCAGTCTTTAGTCAGAGCTTCTGATCTGCATACTTGTTCAGGGGCTGTGGCTAAAAGTATTAGAGACACAGGATCAGCAGGAGAGTCAGGAAACTGGTATTTTAAAAGGACAAATCCATATCTTTCTCATTTTAGGTTCCCTTTAATAAAATAATAATAAAAAAATAAGTTATTTTAAGGACATGTAAAGTACAACTTAAGTAAAAAAAAAAGTTATACTTTTTTCACACAATTGTTCAAACTAATGTTCCCTGCAATTTCAGCACCCTCACCGCCATTTAATCTATATACAGTATAATAATAAATATACAGTGTATTATACGGTATATAATGTGACTTTGCCTGAAACACGGTCAGTAACATGCATATAGTTCTGATCTCATGCAAATTTTATGGAAATGTATTCAAATTTGAAATGGGCCAAGCTGCATGTAATTGGTACATTTGTAAGCTGCATGCCATTGTCATTAACATTTTAGCTTCTCTTTGCCCCTCCCTGCTTATCATGAATGCACTGAATAAGTGGTTTTGTCCTGCAGATCTGCATTAGGAGAGATCCCATTGGTGCTCTGCAGTGACCGCCCACATAAAGGGGCGTGTACCTAATGTCTCTGCACAAGTTTTAAATCTGTCGCTGCTCAGATGCAGTTCTGGGCGGCTTTTAGGAAATCCAAGCTAAAATCTCTTATTCTGACGTGAGATGGCAGGCTCCTCCTATAATGTTTCTGCCGGTTATTTTGTCACATTTATCGGTGTGTGTTAATGTTGGGGTGCTGCCTGCGTTCGCTGTGTCTACCCCTTTCAAAACTTTTTTTTTAAAGCATGTTTTTACTGTTTGTGGTCTCACCATTGTCATTCGTCTATAAATGGTTAAATATGTTAATGCTGAAGCTGTAAAAAGTTGTATGTACATTTTCCGTGTAATTCTACTTTAAGCCTAACCGAAATGTACTCAAGGCAAATTCTGACTGCAATCATGATGAAGTGTGATATGAAAACCGTATAGAAGTGATGTGCTGGACAGTATACTTGTTTCATGCACTTGTTACTGCAGTACAGATCTCATCCTTTCCCCACCAGTCAGCTGGTGGGCGGGTCAGTCAGACGGGATCATGTGACACCCAAGAGTAGGAAGAACAGTAGAAGTTGGGCTTTATTTCCCAGCGTCCCAGCATAAGCAGCAACCTTGTGCTCTTTGTGAGGAGACTGGGTTTGTAATTGTCAGAAAGTAGGCGTAGAGTTAGACCTTAGTCTATGAATAAGAAACCAGTAAGGCTGAAAGGGTCATAAGAGCTACACAAAGGATTTGATAAAATTACCGTAGTCATAAATTGCACAAACCAGCTAGATTGCTTTGAGAATTTGCCTACGATTCTCTGAATTCTGAGAGTAAGTTAGGCTTCAAATGTAGACAAAATGTCTTAAAATGAGGCTCTGATCGATAATGGAATAGACCTACATCAGTAATTATTATCTGCCTTGTTTTATGATACAAACCTCTTGTTTTCATTCTTTACAGTGGAAACAAAAGTGCCTCTTGATAGCGGAATCTCTCCCGTACTCGGCATAACTGATAATGTTCTGCGTAAGGGATAAGGAGTGCAGTGGGACAACTTATTACAAGGGAGGGGAGAGGAAACATTTTAGGAGCATGTTTTTGTTTTTTTTTAAACCGAGATCTGCACACACTGTATTTATGTTACTATCAATACAGGCATAAAGCAACCGCTGGTATCTTACCTGCGTGACAGGTCAGCAACTTGAAATGGAGCTGCAAAACATTAGGCAAGTTTGTTGAATTATCGGTCAGGGCATGGTTTGAGACCTTTTAAAGAGACTCAGCCTTATTTATTATTCAGCCTTATTTCTTCTATCCTATAAGTTCCTATATCTGTTCTAATGTGATCTGTCTTACTGCAGCCTTTCCTAGTTGCAGAGTGGCTGTATTATCTCTGTTATATAATCTTCTTTCCTCTGATGGCTTTGTAGGGCTCAGGCACTCGGGCTGGAATGTGCAACGCTGCTTGTGATAGGATAGAACCTATACACACCCTCTCCACGCCCCCTGCAGGCTCTATGTGAGTCACAGACTGAACTTATCTCAGCCTATCATATGCTATGTGTTTTGTTTGTAAACACTGCCTAAAACTGGCAATTACAAGCCAGGATTGCAGCAGGGAGTGGCAGAAACAGCACAGAGGGGCCCAGGAGAACATAATGAATAGAATGGTAGAGTACAGATTCTCTTTAAGTACATTAACTCTTTGAAGGTGACCTGTCTGCCTTCTGTCATGTGACCTAGCCAAGGTTTATATTGAGCTGCCACTGCCCAACTATCAGAGCCCATCGCTCACAAGCCTGGAATGCCCATCACTTTGTCTAAGAATTGGGTGGAATGTGACAGCTATTGTGACTGGTTCCTTTACAGCAGAACTCTGGGAAATTCTAACTATAGCTGTAATGTTACACCTATTACATTTTGGTCACCACGAGAAAAACTAATCCAAATGGCTATTGACAGGTTGTTATTCTGAAATCAATGTAAATGACACGCCCCCGAGGAACCCTGTTGAATGTAAATGACACTCCCACGAGGATCCCAGTTGAATTGTGCATAGCTCTTCTGTTCTTCCTGAGAAAAGACCCGATTCTGTCCAGGTCAGCACTATGCATCCCAAGGATTCTATCCAACTGTATTCCAGATTTGTATATAGATTTTATTTACATAAACTGGCAGAAGCAACTGCAGTGTCTTCCCAACAAGAGATGCTACATGAGGGTGTCAGTTTGCTTCAATGATTCGAGCACTCCATGATTGCACACAGAGAAAATAGCCATCTCTTTATCTACCTTAATCTGTCAGATCTCTGAGGTCATCTCTATAATCCTAAGTGGAAATTGTCAGTGGGTTCCATTTTGCATGCAAATTGTATGCAGATAGGAATTAGGCCAGTGAAAAGCAGGAATGCATTTGATTGGCCGTGTCCCACGCTGCACACAATTTGCACTATATTTGTATGAAAGCTGATTATAACATCTCATTGGCCATCTCTCACCTGTGCAGCAAATCACCCATGCAGGAAGATTGGTATTTGGGGATGCTCTGTGCACCAAAGGGGAGGGATCAGTACTGCAAACACTATACTGTTGCCATGGTTGCGATAAGGTGACATTTGAACTTCTGGTCATTTTTAGTAAGTCATAGCTGGCTGCGGGTTGCAATGGAAAGATCATTTTTAATAAGAGTTTAAATTACAAAATTGTTTGTACAGCACTGAGATATGTTGTCATTTTTGTATGGAAAGTGATGTCATACTTTGCATTGAACACTATGGTATGAAAGATTGTTAGCCATTCACATGCTCAGAAATAAACCTGAAAATCTATATATATAAAATCGTGTGAGTGTGTGCGTGCGCGTGTGCCGCGATCACTCAAATGACTTGACCATTTTGAACGAAACTTGGTATACAGATCCCTTACTACCTGGGATATGTTCTGGGGGTCTCGTGCCCCCCCCCCCCTTTGCACACCTGGGCGGAGCTACAAACAACCAATCAGATTTTATCCATTCATGTCAATGGAAAAAATCTAAAAGGCTGCCATTCTTACAGTAATCAAGCCAAAGTCCCCACACTTGGCACAGTTGGTCACTTGGTGACTGAGGTTACAAATCCAGAAAAAGTGGGCGGGGCCAATCAAATGTAAGCGATTAATTTTTATTGGGAAATTGTAAACTGACGCCATTCTGACACTGTTAATCGCAGGGTTCTCAAACTTGGCACAGTTGGTCACTGGGTAAATGTGATTAAGATTCAAGAAAGTGGGTGGAGCCTACAACAGCCAATCAAAATTCACCTATTGATTTTCAAGGGGAATATTTAAACTGCTGCCATTCTTACACTGTTAATGGCAGAGGCTTCAAACTTGCTACAGTTGGTCATTGGGTGACTGGGGTCTAAATTCACTAAAGGGGAGGGGCCACAAACAGCCAATCAGATTTCCTTGGTGGATAAACTGCTTCTATTCACACATTTTTGATGCCAGGAACCTGAAAGCTCACAAACTTGCCCATGAGTGACTGTGCGTCAAGGTTACAAAAAAGTGGGCAGAGCCAAAAACAAATTTCACAGGTCAAATATAAACTGCAGCCATTCTTACACTGTTAAAGGCTGGGTTCTCAAACTTGACACAGTGGGCCACTGGATGACTGGGATTTAGAAAATGGGTGGAGCCTACAACAGCCAATCAAAATTCACCTGTTGATTTTCAAGGTGAATATCTACAGTGCTACCATTCTTACACTGTTAATGGCAGAGGCCTCAAACCTGATAGTCAGTCATTGACGGGTCCAAATTCACTAAAGCGGGTGGAGCTACAAACAGCCAATCAGATTTGTTAGATTGATTTCAGCCATTCTGTTATTGGCAGGGTTCTCAAACTTGACACAGTTGGTCACTGGGTGACTGGAGGTTCGTATTCAGAAAGGGGGCGGAGCCACAAACCGCCAATCAAATTTGTTTAATTTCAATGGGAATATACAAATTATTAATATATCCCAAAGCTCATAAACGTGGTAAGTAAGTGACTGTATGTCAAGGTTAGAAAAAGTGGGCGGCGCTCACAACTACATTTTGTACATGGGAAAATATAAAGTGCAACCATTCTTACACTGTTAATGGCAGGGTTCCCAAACTTGACACAGTGGGTGACTGGGATTAATTTATAAAGTGGGTGGACCCTACAACAGCCAATCAAAATTCACCTATTGATTTTTCAAGGGGAACATTTACATTGCTACCATTCTTACACTGTTAATGGCAGAGGCCTCAAACCTGATAAGTCGGTCATTAACTGGGGTCCAAATTCACTAAAGGGGGTGGGGCCACAAAGAGCCAATCAGATTTGTTAGTTTGATTTCAGTCATTCTGTTATTGGCACGGTTCTCAAACTTGACACAGTTGGTCACTGGATGACTGGGATTAATATTCAGGAACGTGGGTGGAGCCTACAACAGCCAATCAAAATTCACCTATTGACCTATATAGGAGAATATTTACATTGCCACCATTCTTACACTCTTAAAGCGGACCCAAACCAAACATTTTTTTAATTCAAAATATTTAGTTGCAGCACACTGACACATACAAAGATAAATAAACACTCCTTCAAGCCTACGAGCATTTCAGTGCATGCTTTTCACCCTTCTCTTTGCATAACTAGAGTTATACAGGTGGCAGCTATTAGCATTCCTCCTTTGCCGGACACCATCTACTCCACCAGTTTGCCGGATTATTTGCCGGCAATATGAAAGGAAGGGAGGGGTTTCTCCAATAAATGTAAAATATTTTATATTTGTCATCATGCAGCTGAAAAAAGGCTGCTATTTATTATTATAATTTAGAAAATAGATTTTATTTCTGAAATCTTGTATTTTTAGTTTGGGTCCACTTTAATGGCAGAGGCCTCAAATCTGGTACTGTCAGTGACTGGGAGACTGGGGTTTAAATTCTGAAAAGGGAGCGGGCTACAAACAGCCAATCAGATTTGTTTAATTTCAATGGAAAAATGCAATTTATTTATGCCAAGGACCCCAAAGCTCATGAACTTGGTCACTGAGTGACTGTATGTCATGGTTAGAAACAGTGGGCGGAGCCAAATCTAACTTTTTACATGGGAAAATATAAACTACAGCAGTCATTCTTACACTGTTAATGGCAGGGTTCTCAAACTTGACACAGTTGGTGACTGGGATTAATATTCAGAAAAGTAGGTGGAGCCTACAACAGCCAATCAAAATTCACCTATTGATTATCAAGGATAATATTGAAACTGCTGCCATTGTTACACTGTTAATGGCAGAGGCCTCAAACCTGCTACAGTCGGTCATTAAGTGACAGGTTCAAATTCACTAATGGGGTGGAGACACAAACAGCCAATCAGATTTATTTGCTGGATAAACTTCTTCCAGTCACACAATTTTGATGCCAGGAACCCGAAAGCTCACAAACTTGGTCATGACCTTGACTGTATGTCAAGGTTACAAAAACTGGGTGGAGTAAAAAAAAAGATTTGCTGGGAAAATGTAAACTGCAGCCTTTCTTCACTGTTAATGGCAGGGTTCTCAAACTTTGCGCAATTGGTTACTGGGATTAATATTTAGAAATGTGGGTGGAGCCTAAAAAGACAATCAATATTCACCTATTGATTTTCAAGGGGAATATTAAAATTGCTGCCATTCTTACAATGTTAATGGCACAAGCCTCAAACCTGCTAGAGTTGGTCATTAGGGTTCAAATTCTAAAAAGAGGCGGAACCACAAACAGCCAATCAGATTTGTTTTTATTCATGCCAAGGACCCGAAAACTCACAAACTTGGTCATTGAGTGATTGTGTGTCCAGGTTACAAAAAGTGAGCAAAGTCAAAAACAAATTTCCCTGGGAAAATATAAACTGCAGCCATTCTTACACTGTTAATGGCACGGTTCTCAAACTTTGCCCAGATGGTCACTGGGTAACTGAGATTAACCACTTAACGACCGCCTAACGCCGATAGGCGTCGGCAGGTCTTAAGTGGTTTTCCATAGAAACGGCCGCTCGATCGGCCTTTCCATGTCCGTCGACGGAGGGTGTCTCCGTGAACAGCCGGAGAGCCGCCGATCGCGGCTCGCCGGCAAAATGTAAACACGGGGAAGAAATCCCCGCTGTTTACATCATACGGCGCCGTAAGGCAGATGACGGGCTTAAGCCTATCCTAAAATGCGCAGGACGGATAAGCAGCCCATGGAGGGAGAGGGAGGGACGGAGAGGAAGGGAGCGCCGAAAACACGGAGGGGAGCTCTGAAGAGCCCCCCCCCCCCGCAAAGCGCAGCAAGCCGGTGGCGATCAGACCCCCCCCCCCCAGCAGGACATCCCCCTAGTGGGGAAAAAAGGGGGTAAGTCTGATCGCCCTGGCATAATCCTGATCTGTGCTGCGGGCTGGAGAGTCCACACAGCACAGATCAGGCAAAACACCCCTGGTCCTTAGGGAAGTGGGTGGAGCCTATAATAGCCAGTCAAAATTCACCTATTGATTTTCAAGGTGAATATTGAAACTGCTGCCATCCTTACACTGTTAATGGCAGAGACTTCAAACCTGCTACAGTTGGTCACTGGGTGACTTGGGTTCACATGCTGGAGAGGGGCGGAGTCACAAACCGCCAATCTGATTTGTTTAATTTCTATGGGCATATACAAATTATTGATGCCAAAGCTCACAAACTTGGTCATTGAGTGGTTGTGTGTTAGGGTGCCCATACATGGTACAATTTTTTTCAATTAGATAATTTTGTTCCATTATTCCGTTAGATCGAATATAAAGATTTTTCCAACACGTCCGATTGGATTTTTATTGAAAAAACTGGATAATCGATTCTTTTTTCTTGATCGAAAAAGATTCTTTTAAGCTTTTTCATTCGATCGTTTTGGTCGAATAAACGGGAAAATTGAACGTTTTTATTGTACCGTGTATTGGGACCTTTAGGGTTGGAAAAAGTGGGCAGAGCCGACACCAGCCCAATACAGGAACGCCGGGTCATCAGCTAGTGAGTAATAATAAAATAGTAGAAAGAAAGGGAAACCGCTGTTCTGTGCGCAATTCATCGCCAGATCTGTCCGGACACCCGAAGCAGAAATGAGTCACCCTACGCTATTGCACAGTGGAAACGTTGGTATTGTACAATAACTTCGTAAAAATGTCCGCATGAAGAAAAAGGAAATGGATTTGCTGAGAGCTGGTTCACAGTGCTCATACGTGTCGCAGAATAGTTCTGCTTGTCAGCTCACTGCTCATACAATCCTATTATTATTATTTATTATTATATTTAGTATTTATATTGGGCCAACATCTTCCGCATATATTGCCTTGTCACTTAACTGTCCCTCAAAGGGGCTCACAATCTAATCCCTACCATAGTCATATGTCTATGTATGTACTGTGTAGTGTATTTATCATAGTCTAGGGCCAATTTATGGGGAACCACTGAAGTCTCCTCTTCTTTTCTTTTTTTTTTTACCTTATTTTCTTCTGAAGTCCTCTTCAGCATTAAATTCTAAGCGGATTCGCTGCACGGGAGAACGAGTTATTATTGCCTAGAAATAGACTTGCAAAGTTCCACAACTTTGCAGGTTGTAGATTTTGTTGCCCTGGGAGGGAGAGCTGTGCGCAGTAGCTCTGCCTCCTAGCCAGTCAATCTCTGCCTCTCCCCGCCCCTCTCAGTGAAAGAAGACAGAGGGGCGGGGAGAGGCGGAGATTGACTGAAGAGGAGGCAGAGCTACTGTGCACAGCTCTGCCTCTACTCGGAAGGAGGATCTGTGAGCCCAGGAACTTTGCTGGGATATTTCTTTGCTATAAATCACTCGTTCTGCCGCAGGAATGCGGCACATCCGCTTAGAATTTGATACTCAAGAGGACTTAAAAAAAAAAGACTTCAGTGTCTCTTTAACTTATCTGTATGTTCTTGGGATGTGGGAGGAAACCAGAGTGCTCAGAGAAAACCTGTGCAGACACGGGGAGAACATAGAAACTCAGTGCAGATTGTGCCCTGGCTGGGATTCAAACCAAGGACCCAGCGCTGCAAGGCAAGAGCGCTAACTGCCACACCACCGTGCTGCCCCTGCTGTATTTACAGTACAAACGTAAGGATAAGTGTGCAGTGCATTTATATTTAACCACTTTACCCCCGGCGTTACGAATTTCTCCGTCCCTTTTTTCCCTCCTAAAAAAACAGGGACGGAGAAATCCGTACCTTCTGCGCTCCCGCCGCTGTCCGCGCTACCGCCACTCGTGCGCACGCACCCGCCGCTCGTGCACGCCGCCGCCCGCTTGCCCGGATATCAATGTACGGGAAAATCCATTCCCGTTCGTTTTTCTAAGCCCCGCAATGATCTGCTGCTTCTTTCAGAAACAGCGCGATCATTGTGAGTCTTCCAGCCTCCTACTGCTTCCTGTAAGCGTCCTTCCGGTCGCTTACAGGTCGCATGTAAACATACTCACTGTGGCCATCTTGTGTCCAAATAGTAAACTACACCCTAATGCATTTTACACATACAAATAAATTGTTTTACATAATAAATTAACTCATTACCTCCCACACTCCCCAATTATTATTTTTTTTTGTAATTTAAAAAAAAAAATATATGTATACAATAAAAAAAAACATAAATAGTTACCTTAGGGGCTGAACTTTTTAAATATTTATGTCAAGAGGGTATAACACTGTTACTTTATAAACTACGGGCTTGTAATTAGGGATGGACGCAAAACTGAAAAAAATGCACCTTTATTTCCAAATAAAATATTGGGGCCAAACATTGTGATAGGGACATAATTTAAACGGTTTTATAATCGGGAATAATGGGCAAATAAATTTCATGGGTTTTAATTACAGTAGCATGCATTATTTAAAAACTATAATGGCCGAAAACTGAAAATAATAATTTTTTCCCACATTTTTTCCTATTTTCCCCATTAAAACCCATTTAGAATAAAATAATTCTTGGCATAATGTCCCACCTAAAGAAAGCCTAATTGGTGGCGGAAAAAACAAGATATAGTTCATTTCATTGCGATAAGTAATAATAAAGTTATAGACGAATGAATGGACGGAGCGCTGAAAGGTGAAAATTGCTCTGGTGGTCAGGGGGTAAAACCCCTCAGTGGTGAAGTGGTTAAAGTTATGTACAAGCACGCAGCTTTACTGATTACACAGTCTGCCATTAGTCAGTGACACCTCCGCATACTGGGCTAGGCTGAGCTATATGTACCGTCTCATGGAGAGGGGAGGGGCAGGAGAGAGTAGTCTAGGGCCAGCTGGTATATGGCTGATCCTGCTTCTGCACAAGTCCCGGCCGTGTTAATTACTATTCCCCCTCCAGGCCGCCATGGATAGTGGGGGAATGATCTAATTCGTCTTCCAGCGATTGCTGGAGGCCGAATTATTGTGTTTTAAATGCAACTTCGGCTCCGTCTTCTCACGGCTAGGGATGGTCGCTGGATTCCGGCCGGAATTTGGTGATTCCGGTTCCGATATGACGGAACAGAATTGCTATAGATCTAAAACGGAATTCCGCAGAAAATCTTTAAATTCTGTGGAATTTTACGGAATTCAAATTTATTTCCCCAGCTAATTAATTTCTACCTGATAACCTACCTTTCCTCCTCCCTTCCTTCCTCCCGGAGGGTCTCATCTTCCAGGGAATTGTAGTATTTCAAAAGCCAGCTTACATACCTTGGCCGGGAATTGAACTTAGGTCTGAGTGCATGGTAGGGAGCTCTATTCACCACTATACCACCACCAACACTACATGCTGAAGCCAGCCTAGAATGTACCATTATGATATATCCAAGAGAAAAATGAGGTTGCTTAAGGATTTGTAGCATGTCAAAAGCCAACTCACATTGGCAGAGAATAGAACCCAGGCCTACTGTTCTGTAGGCTGCTATCCTAACCATTATACCACCAACACCACACTACAATGCTACATGCTGAAGCCAGCCTAGCATGTACCATTATGATATATCCATGAGAAAAATTAGCTTGCTTAAGGATTTGTAGCTTGTCAAAAGCCAACTCACATTGGCTGGGAATAGAACCCATGCCTACCGCTCTGTAGGCTGCTATCCTAACCATTATACCACCAACACAACACACTACAATGCTACATGCTGAAGCCAGCCTAGCATGTACCATTGTGATACCCAAGAGAAAAATGATATCTCTCTCTCTCTCTCAATTTTCAGCTTAAAACCATCAACGGATACCGGCAGAATTTCACAGGCAATTTCGGAATTCTGCCAGATTGAAAAAGCAATTCCGTTCCGGCCAAACGGAATGGAATAACCAATTTCCGCCTAAAATTGCGGAAAATACAATTCCGCGGAAAGCGGTTGCCATCCCTACGATAGAGAAAGAAAGAAAGAGAGAAGAGAGATGAATCTACCTGGCTATCTGGGGTTCTCTTCGGACAACTGTTGGTGAGCTAGCTACCACGCACTCAGACCTGGGTTCAATTTCCAGCCAAGGTATTTAAGCTGGCTTTTGAAATACTACAATTCCCTGGAAGACGAGACCCTCCTCCCTGAGGGAGAAGGGAGGACTAAGGGAACACTCAATAGGGTCTATAGGCTACCATATAGGACAAACAAGGTCACTTTTGCAATTATTTCAATTTTTCCGGCGGAATCCGGAATTCCGCGGAATTTAGTAAAAATCCGGCGGAATTTTCACAGCGACGGAATTTAACGCTGACGGAATCCGCGATTTCTGGCGGAACGGAATTTGCTCTTTCCGAAGCCGACGTTGCTCACTGAGAGCCACTATACAAGTGATTCCTATTCTAGTCTATGGTGGCGCCGGCTGCGTTGCAAAGCTCTGCTCCACTGTTCACATCTCTGCTTTGTAACAGATTGCATTATTCTAACTGGCTGCATGCAGGCTTTGTATTAAATGTGTATGTCCAGTTTCCATTGCAGTTCACACTCATTACAATGCATGTTATGCAGCTGACCACTTTGAACCCAGCAATATTCAGTGGAAAAAGTAAGCTGAAGATGACAAATACTTTACAAAAAGTTGTGCTTCGCTGATCTTTGGAAAGTGGAAGGAGAGATTGCAGGAACTTTTCTCCCCATCCCTCCTGTGAGACAATGAGGCTGCCTCCTAATTTACTGAGACTTTAGAAGCATTTTCTTGTTGAAAGTTAATGATTACCTGACTAGTAACAGAGCGATCTATAACCACACAGATTAGATTAAACAGTTGCTAAGGGTCAGCAGGGGGATGGGACACAATGCTGACCTTCCTCTGTCAGTTCAGGTCAGCTCTCAGTTACAGTAAACCTATAACAAAAAAAACAGCCCCTGGGGGGGTAACTATCCTTTGGAAGGGGAAGCCTCTGGATCCTAATGAGGATAATCCTAAAGCTGGCCATACACTAGGCCGATTCCCCGCCGATCGACAGCAGATTCGATCACTGGGATCGAATCTGCTGTCAAATCGTTAACGTTAACGCTGAATTTCGATCTATTTCGTCCGGAAATAGATCGATCCTGTTAATCGCTCCGTGCAGGAAATTACCATCGATCGCCCGTGGGTAGGGAGCGCGACGCTAGCGGCGTTCGAGTGCCCGACGACCGACGCAATACAGCTGCAATACATTACCTGCTCCGCCGGCGCGACTCCACAGGTCTCCTCTGTCTTCTTCTCCACGCTGGTCTCCGGGTCCGGCAGGCTTCACTTCTTCCTGTCCCGGCAGGAAGTTTAAACAGTAGAGGGCGCTCTACTGTTTAAACTTCCCCCAGACAGGAAGAAGTGAAGCCTGCCGGACCCGGAAACCAGACCAGAGCGGAGAAGAAGACAGCGGAGACCTGTGGAGTCGCGCCGGCGGAGCAGGTAATGTATGCGGGGGGAAAGGGGGGGGCGGTGGCAGCACCACCACAGATTGTGAACGGTTTCAGGCTGAAATCGATTCACAATCTGTTTGCAGTAAAGGCAGCCATACGATCCCTCTCTGATCAGATTCGATCAGAGAGGGATCTATCTGTTGGTCGAATCTGATGGCAAATCGACCAGTGTATGGCTACCTTAATCCTCTTCACCCTCTGGCAGCCCCCGAAAATAAAGCCAACAAGCAATATTTACCGCTCCAGTGCAGGCACAGTAGCGTCTTTCCAATGGGCTGCGGCGTAGGTAGCCAAGCCCTGTATGGTCTGCCAGCGCAGTGGAGTGGACCCGATCAGGCTCGGCTATTTCCACCAAAGCCCATCGGAAACTGCTTCTACACTGGAGCCGGGAAGGTTCATTTTTACATCGCTGCTGTTCGGAGGCGGCCAGTGCTTGGATCCCGGAGGGTGAAGAGAATAGGGGAAGCCTCATTAGGATTCAGAGAAATTCCCCTCATGAGCTAAGTACCCCCAGAGGCTGTTTTATTTTCTCCTTTTTACAGATTCTCTTTAAAGGAGACCCGAAGTGACGTGTGACGAGATAGACGTGTATGTACAGGGCCGAGTACACAAATAACTATCCTGTGTTCCTTTTTTTCTTTCTCTGCTTGAAAGAGTTAAAAATCAGGTATGCAAGTGGCTGACTCAGTCCTGACTCAGACAGGAAGTGACTACAGTGTGACCCTCACTAATAAGAAATTCCAACTATAAAACACTTTCCTAGCAGAAAATGGCTTCTGAGAGCAGGAAAGAGATAAAAAGGTCAATAGTTCATAGATTTTAGCTCTGGCATACGTCAATGAATGTGTCATTGAGTAAAAAACAATAAAACAGTTAAAACTTAAAAAGTAGATTTAAACATACAATAAAACTGTGAGATATCTTAAAAAAGTCATTTTTAGGAGAAGGAAGATAGATACATTCGTTTATTTTATTACTTTATTTTTACTTGTCCTCCTTAGCGGTAATCCCGAGTCAGGCTCGGGACGGAAAGCCGCAGAACAGGGTGGTAATCCCGTGCCTGAGTGAGTTTCATCCAGGAGCGTCTGCAGACCTCTCTGAGGTATGTTTTTCTTCTTGTTTTTAAGCCGCATCTACACGTGTAGATGCGGCCGCGATGTTCCTTATCAATCGAGCCGCTAAAGATCCGACAGGACGGATCTCCCCACCGCCGATTCCCTGCTCGCTCCCCACAAGGGGACAATGGCAGGGAATCGAGCGGGTATTGATTCCGGCGCACGCGCGGCGAGCGGGGACGCGGCGGGGATGCGGAAGAGACGATCCGGCGGCTAATCGAGCCGCCGGATCGCCGCCTCATCTACACGTGTAGAGGCTTTATGGTCTAAAAGATTATGAAAAAATTGTATGGCTTTAAGACCCCAAATCTGAAAATAACCAGGGAGGTTAAAACGTCAAGGGCCCTTCCACACTGAAAATTGGAATGGCAGTGCGCTGTCTTGGCGTAATTTGCAAATCAGGTTTCATGGTGATTTTCAAGTGCTACTACATTTTCCGACATGGAGATGAAAGCCCTGGCAAGTGTTTTCTGTAAATATTGATCAAAGCTTCTTGTAAATATCTTTCGGCACCGATGATCATACCTCATCTCTATTGGTTGGGAATGCCCACAGCCGCTCAGCAGATACAGACCGGCAGACGCTCGGAGCATTTAGCAGGTTTATTTGCAACATCAGCAATACAAAGTGTTCATTCAGCAGCAATCTTGGTTATAGGAAATCGGGACTATCATAGCATATTATTATTATTTTAGTATTTATATAGCGCCTACATCTTCCGCAGCGCTGTACAGAGTATATTGTCTTGTTGCTAAGGGCCTGATTCACAAAGTGGTGCAAACTGTTAGCACACTGGTGAAATGCCCCTTATCATGCCTAAAGTCAGTTTAGGCGTGATAAGTTTAGGCGTGATAAGTTTAGGTGCGATAAGTTTAGGCATGATAAGTTTAGGTGCGATAAATTTAGGCATGATAACTATAGCACCAATTGGGTTAGCTCCGCAGTGCACAGCTGATCAAAAGTTTTGCGCTAGCAAAGTCTGGTGCGCGAAATGTCGCATAAAGTTTAATGGCGCTGCTTTGCCCGCGGGTCTTTGCGATCTAAACTTATCACGCCTAAACTGAGTTTAGGCATGATAAAATGGTTATCACGCCTAGGGCCTGATTCACAAAGCGGTGATAACTCAGTTATCACGCCTAAAAGACTTTAGGCGTGATAACCTTTGCACTAGCAAAGTTATCACCGCTTTGGGCTCTAACTCGCGTGAAGCTCCCGCGCGCAAAGTCCCATAGGGCTTAATGAGCACTTCGCACCGCGCTACGCGCGCAAGTTTGCGCGAATTCCTTCAGATCACGCCTAAACTAAGTTTAGGCGTGATAAAAGGCTTTTCACTGGCGTGCAAACACTTTGCACCGCTTTGTGAATCAGGCCCTTAAAGTCTTTAAGTGGATTATCACCGCTTTGTGAATCGAGCCCTAACTGTCCCTTACAGGAGCTCACAATCTCATTCCCTACCATAGTCCTATGTCTATGTATGTATTGTTTAGTGTATGTGTTGCAGTCTAGGGCCAATTTAGGGGGGAGCCAATTAACCTATCCGTATGTTTTTGGGATGTGGGAGGAAACCGGAGTGCCCAGAGGAAACCCATGCAGACACGGGGAGAATATACAAACTCAGTGCAGATTGTGCCCTGACTGGGATTTAAACCAGAGACCCAGCGCTGCAAGGCAAGAGCACTAACTGCCACACCACCGTGCTGCCCATATTGTGAAGAAGCTGCAAGCAAAGTGGAAGAAGCTAGCGTAATAAGCGGTAACATGTGGTAACCTCCTATAGGATTATGGATATATCTTATATTCAGTAAAATGCTCCAGCTTTATAGGCGTCAACTACATTATGAGCTTTCTATGATTGACGTACCATCCGCAAGCCAAGACTAGGAAGATCGCATAGCGGAACCTGCGACGGCTTGCGTGTTATGCTGGGAATACACAATGATTTTTTTTCAGCAGATTTACTGTCTGATCGATCTTCCGATCATTTTTTGATCGATTTCCATTCACTTCTATGAGAAAATCAATCAGCAAAAGGATCAGATCTGTTGGAAATTATCTTTTGAGCCATCTATCTGCCAAAAAAACTTATGGTGTATTCCCAGCAATACACATGGAGGAAAAGGGTATCCAATGTTTCTTCACCAGCTGATTCATCTCGAATCAGCTGCTCTGTTTCCTCTTCCTTTACAACCAGTAATCTCATTCAATAGAGGTGCTGTGGCACCCCTTAGTGCAGCGCTGTCCAACTTCACGGGTATGGAGGGCCAATTATTTTTTCAGACTACATGGTGGAGGGCCGACTTCAATGAATAAGGTTCTTGCTATCCACTCTTGACACCCCCCCCCCCCCCCCCACAGAAAAAAAAACACAAAACCTGGCAGCAGTTTCTCACAAACTATATATAATCTGGAAGCAGTTCCCACAAAATGCAATTACATTGGCAGCCGTTTGCTCGCAAAAAAACCCAATTAGATTAGCAAGAGTTTCCCACAGAATGCATTTAGATTGCCACATCTTGTCCTCATCTCTTGTGCCACCTCTTGTGCCACTTTACTCCCCCTGTGCCTCTTCTTGTGTCCCTCTGCTTCCCTGTGCCACCTCTTGTGCTCCTCCGTTCCCTCTGTGCCACCTCTTGTGCTCCTTTACTCCTCTTGTGCCACTCTACTCCCCCTGTGCCTCCTCTTGTGCCTCTCTGCTCCCCCTGAGCCACCTCTTGTGCCCATCTGTTTCCCCTATGCCACCTCTTGTGACCCTCTTCTCCCCCTGTGCCACCTATTGTGCCCCTCTGCTCCCTGTGCCACCTTTTGTGTCCCTCTGCTCCCCCTGTGCCACCTCTTGTGCCCCTATGTTTCCCTCTGTGCCACCTCTTGTTTTGTGCCCCTCTGTGCATCCTCTTGTGCCCGTGTTCCCCCTGTGCCCCTCTGCTCCCCATGTGCCACATCTTGTGCCCTTCTGTTCCCTGTGCCACCTCATGTCCTCCTGTGTCCACTATATTTCCCCCTGTGCCACCTCTTGTTCTCCTATGTTTCCCCCTGTGCCACCTCTTGTTCTCCTATGTTTCCCCCTGTGCCACCTCTTGTTCTCCTATGTTCCCCCTGTGCCACCTCTTGTTCTCCTATGTTTCCCCCTGTGCCACCTCTTGTTCTCCTATGTTTCACCCTGTGCCACCTCTTGTTCTCCTATGTTTCCCCCTGTGCCACCTCTTGTTCTCCTATGTTTCCCCCTGTGCCACCTCTTGTTCTCCTATGTTTCACCCTGTGCCACCTCTTGTTCTCCTATGTTTCCCCCTGTGCCACCTCTTGTTCTCCTATGTTCCCCCTGTGCCACCTCTTGTTCTCCTATGTTCCCCCTGTGCCACCTCTTGTTCTCCTATGTTCCCCCCCTGTGCCACCTCTTGTTCTCCTATGTTTCCCCTGTGCCACCTCTTGTTCTCCTATGTTCCCCCTGTGCCACCTCTTGTTCTCCTATGTTTCCCCCTGTGCCACCTCTTGTTCTCCTATGTTTCCCCCTGTGCCACCTCTTGTTCTCCTATGTTTCCCCCTGTGCCACCTCTTGTTCTCCTATGTTTCCCCCTGTGCCACCTCTTGTTCTCCTATGTTTCCCCCTGTGCCACCTCTTGTTCTCCTATGTTTCCCCCTGTGCCACCTCTTGTTCTCCTATGTTTCCCCCTGTGCCACCTCTTGTTCTCCTATGTTTCCCCCTGTGCCACCTCTTGTTCTCCTATGTTTCCCCCTGTGCCACCTCTTGTTCTCCTATGTTTCCCCCTGTGCCACCTCTTGTTCTCCTATGTTTCCCCCTGTGCCACCTCTTGTTCTCCTATGTTCCCCCTGTGCCACCTCTTGTTCTCCTATGTTCCCCCTGTGCCACCTCTTGTTCTCCTATGTTCCCCCTGTGCCACCTCTTGTTCTCCTATGTTCCCCCCTGTGCCACCTCTTGTTCTCCTATGTTCCCCCCTGTGCCACCTCTTGTTCTCCTATGTTTCCCCCTGTGCCACCTCTTGTTCTCCTATGTTTCCCCCTGTGCCACCTCTTGTTCTCCTATGTTTCCCCCTGTGCCACCTCTTGTTCTCCTATGTTTCCCCCTGTGCCACCTCTTGTTCTCCTATGTTCCCCCCTGTGCCACCTCTTGTTCTCCTATGTTTCCCCCTGTGCCACCTCTTGTTCTCCTATGTTCCCCCCTGTGCCACCTCTTGTTCTCCTATGTTCCCCCTGTGCCACCTCTTGTTCTCCTATGTTCCCCCTGTGCCACCTCTTGTTCTCCTATGTTTCCCCCTGTGCCACCTCTTGTTCTCCTATGTTCCCCCTGTGCCACCTCTTGTTCTCCTATGTTCCCCCCTGTGCCACCTCTTGTTCTCCTATGTTCCCCCCTGTGCCACCTCTTGTTCTCCTATGTTCCCCCCTGTGCCACCTCTTGTTCTCCTATGTTCCCCCCTGTGCCACCTCTTGTTCTCCTATGTTTCCCCCTGTGCCACCTCTTGTTCTCCTATGTTTCCCCCTGTGCCACCTCTTGTTCTCCTATGTTTCCCCCTGTGCCACCTCTTGTTCTCCTATGTTCCCCCCTGTGCCACCTCTTGTTCTCCTATGTTTCCCCCTGTGCCACCTCTTGTTCTCCTATGTTTCCCCCTGTGCCACCTCTTGTTCTCCTATGTTTCCCCCTGTGCCACCTCTTGTTCTCCTATGTTCCCCCCTGTGCCACCTCTTGTTCTCCTATGTTCCCCCCTGTGCCACCTCTTGTTCTCCTATGTTCCCCCCTGTGCCACCTCTTGTTCTCCTATGTTTCCCCCTGTGCCACCTCTTGTTCTCCTATGTTTCCCCCTGTGCCACCTCTTGTTCTCCTATGTTTCCCCCTGTGCCACCTCTTGTTCTCCTATGTTCCCCCTGTGCCACCTCTTGTTCTCCTATGTTTCCCCCTGTGCCACCTCTTGTTCTCCTATGTTCCCCCCTGTGCCACCTCTTGTTCTCCTATGTTTCCCCCTGTGCCACCTCTTGTTCTCCTATGTTCCCCCCTGTGCCACCTCTTGTTCTCCTATGTTCCCCCCCTGTGCCACCTCTTGTTCTCCTATGTTTCCCCCTGTGCCACCTCTTGTTCTCCTATGTGTCCCCCTGTGCCACCTCTTGTTCTCCTATGTTCCCCCTGTGCCACCTCTTGTTCTCCTATGTTTCCCCCTGTGCCACCTCTTGTTCTCCTATGTTTCCCCCTGTGCCACCTCTTGTCCTCCTATGTTTCCCCCTGTGCCACCTCTTGTTCTCCTATGTTTCCCCCTGTGCCACCTCTTGTTCTCCTATGTTCCCCCCTGTGCCACCTCTTGTTCTCCTATGTTTCCCCCTGTGCCACCTCTTGTTCTCCTATGTTTCCCCCTGTGCCACCTCTTGTTCTCCTATGTTCCCCCCTGTGCCACCTCTTGTTCTCCTATGTTCCCCCTGTGCCACCTCTTGTTCTCCTATGTTTCCCCCTGTGCCACCTCTTGTTCTCCTATGTTTCCCCCTGTGCCACCTCTTGTTCTCCTATGTTCCCCCCTGTGCCACCTCTTGTTCTCCTATGTTCCCCCCTGTGCCACCTCTTGTTCTCATATGTTCCCCCCTGTGCCACCTCTTGTTCTCCTATGTTTCCCCCTGTGCCACCTCTTGTTCTCCTATGTTTCCCCCTGTGCCACCTCTTGTTCTCCTATGTTTCCCCCTGTGCCACCTCTTGTTCTCCTATGTTTCCCCCTGTGCCACCTCTTGTTCTCCTATGTTCCCCCCTGTGCCACCTCTTGTTCTCCTATGTTCCCCCCTGTGCCACCTCTTGTTCTCCTATGTTTCCCCCTGTGCCACCTCTTGTTCTCCTATGTTTCCCCCTGTGCCACCTCTTGTTCTCCTATGTTTCCCCCTGTGCCACCTCTTGTTCTCCTATGTTTCCCCCTGTGCCACCTCTTGTTCTCCTATGTTTCCCCCTGTGCCACCTCTTGAGCCCCTGTGCTTCCCTGTGTCACCTCTTGTGCCCTATATGTTTCCCTCTGTGCCCTCTCTAAGCCTCCATGTCTCCTCTATCCCCTCATGCCACCTCTCCCTGTGCCCCCTTTTATGCAATACTCACGTGGCCCCGATCTAGCGCCTTTCCTCTCTGCTCTCCTGCACACCGCTCAGCTCTGATCACCACTTACTGCAGGCTAATGCCTGACGTCATGACGGTGCAGGCCGGTAGTAACCATGGTGACGGGGCGTTAAACAGGAGAGCGGAGAGGTTCGGCGCTAGATCGGGGCCATGGAGTATTGCATAAAGGGGGCCATGGAGGCAGAGCACAGGGACAGTAATGAGCCAGCGGCTGGCAGGCTGCAGCAGGAGGCCTGGCGGTTGGACAGCACTGCCTTAGTGGAAGAAATAGAAAGTCCATTTTTTTATTTATTTAATACACTGAACATACATATGAACACATTTACTTACATTATAAATTTAGTAAAATTGTTAACCATTAACCTTCCCCCACCCCTCCTTAACCCCTAACCTTAACCCTTCACCTCCCTCTCCTTAACCTCTAACCTTAACTCTTTACCTTAACCTTCCTCCCTACTTAAAGGCAGTCTGAAGTGAAAATAAAAACAGATACTCACCTATCTAAGGCTCCTATAGAGCCTTCTTGTTCTCCTCACGGTGTCCACTTTCCCCCACAGGCTCCCCTTGCAGTCGTGGATTGCTCTCTTCTGCTTCCCCTGGGCTTCGTCAGTCTTCAGAAGCACTTGAGCTTCCGCAGACAGGCCGATCCGAACTGCGCATGCGTGAGCGCCCTCTCTCTCTCGCACACTTGCGGATGCGCAGTTCAGAGCTGCGGATCTACTGAAGCCCGAGAGCTTCCGAAGACTGACGAAGTCTTCCACGGTGGGAGATTCGAACGGAAGAGCCTCTGGGGGAACGAGGACACTGTGAGGAGAACAGGAAGGCTCTATAGCAGGGGTCTCAAACTCAATTTACCTGGGGGCCGCAGGAGGCAAAGTCAGGATGAGGCTGGGCCGCATAAGGGATTTCACAAAAAAAGTCCTCAAATGTCATTAACAGTTTTAATTATTTCTTCTGAACATGAAGTGTATACATAAGCGATTATGTTGTGTTAAGTATGGAATTGCGTTATGTGTCACATCGTTGGCAAATGCTGTTCATTCATCGGGAAACGTTTGAACAGAGCAGAGTTTATCTTTACGGATCAAATTCTGACACTGAATTGTGCACAACAGACATATCGGTGTGACCTAAAGTCTGGTTCATTCAGCATCCAACAAAAACAATTATCTTTTCAAGAGTGTTTTTTCAGTCAGATACAAGTGTTTTGGCTTTTATTTACTCTTCAGGAGAGCCGTGGCTGCAGATCCTGCCTCATTTGTATAGATATGGTAATGAGGTAAAGCTTATTGGATATATACCTGAGAAATGAATATTAAATGTGTATTTCATATGAATGCTGTGTGTAGGTATTCTGCAGCTACACCGCATGTGTATACTTTGTCAGAGAGTCACACCTAGAATAAGCATGTAGCTGTTTAACCTTCCTGGCGGTAACGTTCGGGGTAAGCCACGCAGGAGGTTTTCTCAGGCCCTGCTGGGCCGATTTGCGTAATTTTTTTTTTTGCTGCACGCAGCTAGCACTTTGCTAGCTGCGTGAGCACACCGATCGCCGCCTCCCTGCGCCGATTCGCCGCTATCTGCCACGCCGCATAGCCCCCTCCCCTAGACCCCGTGCGCTGCCTGGCCTATCAGCGCCAGGCAGCGCTGAGGGGTGGATCGGGATTCCCTCTGACGTCCATGACGTCGGTGACGTCATCCCGCCCCGTCGCCATGTCGACGGGGGAAGCCCTCCAGGAAATCCCGTTCTTTGAACGGGATTTCCTGATCGCCAGAGGCAATCAAAGAGGGTAGGGGGATGCCGCTGCACAGCGTCTATCATGTAGCGAGCCCTAGGCTTGCTACATGATTTAAAAAAAAAAAACGGCTGCGCTGCCCCCTGGCGGTTTTTAATAGACTGCCAGGAGGGTTAACTGATAAAAATGTACGCAGCTTGAAAATCGACTCCAGCTTCTGCATTTGATTGGTCCATTTATAAGCTGTGTTAAATTGAACAACATTTGCATCAGTTTGATGATAAGTTTAGGCATTGTTCATCCCTAATCCGCTAATGTTAAAGTGAGATTGTTAGCCATAAAATCAAATTCCATCTACCCACTGCTCTTTGTTTATTATGCAGCCTGCAACCTGACCCTGCATTGCAAGCATTCCAATATAATCATAAATGTTTCTTCTGTGATAAATCTTATCTCTGTCAGCCTGGCTGTATTGGGTACATTGTATTTGGTACATCTGTCCCACATTCCTGCTCCTCACTGATTGGCTGAGGTCAGTTCAATGTGAAGCTGCTGAAATACAATCTATGACAGTGCAGTTTCTAGGAGAAAAAAAAAAGAGTAAGTGCCTGTTCACACTACAATAGCTTTTTAAACACTAGATATTTTAAAAGCTTTTGCTAATGCAATGCTATGGGGCATGTTTACAAAATCACATCGCTCCAGTGTGAACACTCACATAGGATAAAAAGGTTTCATAGTGTGAACGAGCCCTAAGGGAGGAAATTATATCAGGATTGGCTTCAGTCAGAAGAAGAAAAAATGGAAAATGCCAGGAACTTGCTCTTTAATTACTATTTAGCATTCACTGAAATCAAAACGTGGACAGTGCAATACATATGTTATGTAAGTATAACAAGTATTTATCTACTTATATATCAGAGTAACCAAGCAGCTCAGGGTGACCCAAACTACTAGGAATTTATAGGAGGATAAAAGGGACCAAAAAGCCCTCCTACTAAAAAAAGCAAAGCTTGGTGTAATTTTCCTTCTTAAAACAGAAAACGAGATAAACAGAGGAACACCAAAAGCCCCAATAGTGTAGTATGTATTGACAAAGGGGGTAATGACAAAGAGTAATAGTTTTTATACTCACAAACATGGGTCACCAATAGGCAACCACTGTAAAGGCAGGTGGGCGAGATTATCCTGACCCCACTCAGGAATAAGAAGTCGCTCTCTGTAGATAGTAGAAAAGGGTCGCAACCCTCCCCCCAGGGTGGATACAATATTATATAGGAGAGGACAGAGGCGCCAAAAGGATAAAAGGGGTTTTAAAGGAGCTTAAAAGCCAAAAATTTGGTAATTAGTGGAGGCAGTGGTGGACTTACCTCCTCCAAGCAGACACAACATGACTGTACATTCAGTCTATTTATTAACGAACTCCAGATAAAACAAAGCAACGCGTTTCACGGGTCAGTGCCCGCTTCCTCAGGCAATAGAAAAAGGAGTTACAGCATCTAGCAAAACAAACAACACTCGGCTAGATGCTGTAACTCCTTTTTCTATTGCCTGAGGAAGCGGGCGCTGACCCGTGAAACGCGTTGCTTTGTTTTATTTGGAGTTCGTTAATAAATAGACTGAATGTACAGTCGTGTTGTGTCTGCTTGGAGGAGGTAAGTCCACCACTGCCTCCTCTAATTACCAAATTTTTGGCTTTCTAAGCTCCTTTAAAACCCCTTTTATCCTTTTGGCGCCTCGGTTCTCTCCTATATAATTCTTAAAACAGAAGGAGATCTGCAATAATTCAGCTATAAGTAAACATTTGTGGTTACCCACAATACACCACTTCTGAATATGCAAATTATCCCTTTTCGCCCTTGTTAAGCCAAGCAAGCATCCAGAACCGCTGGTGTATAGCAAAGCCTATAGCTTTATGTTTTACACAGTCATATCAAACCCACATGTACACAGCCTGTTTCGGACTTTTGGTCCTCATCAGTACATGGCAGGGATTGATAAGGCTCCTGGGATAGTATGGCTGTCCCTGTTACTTTAAAAAGCAGAGGATCTGCATAACAGCTAGGAATTAGTGTTTATAAAAGTAAAGTCCTTCCCGTATCAGATTTCCTTCATCAGTCTGGATGATCGGGCCTGTGGGTTTGGTTCTATGTACCAGTATGAACACAATTGGGGCTCGTTCCCACTAGGGGCGTTTTCGGCATTTTTTCAAGCACAGGCGATTTTTAAAATTGCCCCCAAACGCTTGTGCAATGAATCTCTATGAGAAGGTCCATATCAGCGCGATTTGTGCACTGTGCGTTCAGCAAAGCAGTGCCTGGACCATTTTTGAGGCGATTTTGCTACAATGGAAGGTATAGGAAGAGCGCTAAACGCTCACAAAACCGCTTTATGCGGCGATACAATACATTGTATTTATTCTTTTCCGGGTCAAAGAGTTCACTTCCTGACTTGCGTCAGGGAGTGAATCTCAAAACCGCTCTGGCAAAGCGCTTAGAAAAGCGCCTTTTCAAAAAACACAGCGTGCAGTGGAACGCCGGGAGGGGGGAAAAACAGCGCACAAAAACACTTGCGTTTTCGTCTTTAGGTGTGAATGAGGCCTCACAGACATGCCATAAAGTCAGTATTACATCAGGTCTTTTAATAAAGCCACGCAAAAGCCAATAAAACAAGAGAACCAAATGATGGCCTGCTAAAAATTCTAAGCTTGCCTGTTATCCCACATAATAACAGAACAGATCAATAGGGGGCGCTGTTGACTCGCTTTTCCAAACTGACGGACTCATAAAAGCTAGAATCATGTTATGTAACCTACATATTTATTTATATATCACAGTTGTGTTTAGAAGTTTGTGAAACTAACTGAAATGTGTGCATCATGCAGGTCTTAATATATCACGGAGGCCCAGCACAACAAAATGCTTGCTTATTTATTAAGTAAGGAAAATGGTCCAGACTTGAATATTCTTATGTGGCAAACATTTGTGAGCCCTGTAGACTTATACACACGGTAGACATAGATTTAAAAAATAAAATAAAAACATACTACCTGATCCTGGGGGGCAAGCCGGATCAGGTAGCGTCCATCACCGCCATTTCCCAACCCCGCTGAAGCCTGTAATGACACTGCATACAGAGCTCTTTGCTCTCACCCGAGAAGCACAGAGTTCAGATAGGCCGGAGATAGACGGCAAAGGGCCAGTGAGAGGAGGGAAAAGGCGTTCCTGACGCCCAGAGGGAGTGTTTTGCAGGAGTGCCTCTCCTGCAAGGGACGCCCCTTTCACTCGGATTGCTTATAAGCCTCCTACATTGGCAGAAAACATGCTGTGACAATGCCTTTTTCCATTGCAAAGTGTAAAAAGTTATTTTAAATTGAAGTTGAAAAATTATCTGATAGTAGAAAACTCAGAAGAAAAATTGCATATGGCCTCCCTGGAATTGTTGTACTTTTTTTTCTTAACTACTTAAGTGCCAGCTGTCTCTGCCCCCTTAAGGACCAGAGACTGCTGGTGCAAGAAACGTTGGATCACCGATGAATAACGACGAATCGCCGCACATTCCCACCGCAATCGCTGTCACCGCCGCATGTTGGGAACCTGGGCCACCCACTCTGCCGTTTCTGTGACGGCAGAGTTCCTGTGAGACGGTCAGGTGCTTCTTTCATTGGCTCCTGACCCTGCCTATCAATGTAAGCCAATGGGAACCGCTTACGTTGATAGACAGGGTCAGGAGCCAATGAAATCGGCTCCTGACCCGCTCACAGGGCTATAGAAACGGCAGAGCGAGTGAGCAGAGGTGAGATCGCCGGGAGTGACGAACACGCGGCGTCAGATTGAAATCTACACCCTGGCAGCCAGGTAGCCATCAAAACAGGGTGTAAATTGCAATCATTAAGGTCCTTAAAGCAGTAGGATTAGCTACTATGCCAGGGAAAAAAAACACATATATATTAGTAGATAAATACTTGATCTACTTACATAACACATGTATTGTACTGTCCACGTTTTGATTTCAGTGAATGTTATATAGTAAATGACGAGAATTCTGTTCCTGGTGGGAATCCTGTCTTTTGCCCACAGTTAAGGCTAACTCGTGATGTAATTTCTGCCCTTTACTTTTTTCTTTCTTTTCTCCTCCAATCACCGAGTCACCTCAGCCTTGTTTGTAAACACAAGTGAGCAGGGGATCATGTTTCAGATAGGCAGCTAGGCAGGGAAATTAATGAGAGGAGGAATATATTATAGATAAAAGAACCCCCAGCATGCAACTGTTTGGCACTATTAAAGGGCCAGTGCTCCTTAAGTATGTAATAACTCCAAATCATAACAGCAGAAAAAGTTTCTAAAGTTTTGAATGCAGGATTAGCATCTTTATTACTTAATACACTCAGACCAGTTGCTTTTGAAATTTGATTTTTATGGTGACACTTCCGCTTTAAGTAGTTAATTCATAAAGATTTTCACAGATACAGTGGAAGTTCAGTAATTTACCAGAAAACATGTCTTTAATTCACAAAGACCCGTTTGGCAAACAGTAGAACAGCTGTGGAGTAGGTTTCTGTTCTGTTGCATGATGTAACATGAGCTGATGATGTAACCTCTTCTCCTACTTCTGCGCAGTGACGGCGTTACAATAGTAAGGGGCATCCCCGTCATGCCTTTAGATCTATATGTCCCCTTCTAGTCCCTTTGAATCTGTTCATCAGTCTTTCTTAACATTTTATTTAATGGCCAGAGCCAGGGGCGTAACTAGAAATCACTGGGCCCCCTGCAAAACTTGGATGGGGCCCCCTCTTGCCAAACCTCAAACCAGAGAATAGAAAGCTTTTTCTCTCCGTGCCCAGACTCCTCAAGCATCACTTCAGGACACAGCACTTGGGGAGGTCTAAAAAGGCTGGGGGGTAGAAAAGAGCTGTATACAAGACCCTGCTGAACACTGAGTAGGGATTGTCTACAAATCATTGTGTGCAAATCTTTGTCTGCATGATTCCTTATCAATGGCTGAGCAGATGCAGTCATTAGAACAATTGTGCAGAGAGCAGAAAGCTTTTCCTCTCCTTGCCCTAGTTGTCAGTCTCTCAGGATGGGGCCCCCGTGGCCTCTGGGCCTCCCTGCAGCTGCATCCCTTGCAGGGTCTATTGTTACTCCCCTAGCCAGAGCTTACATGAACTTCCAATAAATATAAGACACACCATGCTCAGTTGATTTCACTAGTGGTGCCTCAGCATCTTCAATGTAAGGGGTTATTGTCTGAGGGTCTCCAGGGGAAATCTCTCCTGTGCCGGCTCTCTCCTCTGCTGCCTGGGCGGAGAGAAACTTTTCCTGCCAATAGCATATCTGCACCAATGGAGGCAGTAGCAGGTGGGGAAGGCTATTCCTATTGGCTCTCTGCTTCAGTGTGTCATGTGTTATTGCATGCTGATAGCAAGTTTTCAACAGATCAGAACTGGTCTTAAAGGACAACTGTAGTGAGAAGTATATGAAGGCTGCCATATTTATTTCCTTTTAAACAATACCAGTTCCCTGGCAGCCCTGCTGATCTACTTGGCTGTAGAAGTAGTGTTTGAATCAGACCAGAAACAAGCATGCAGGTAATCTTGTCAGATCTGACAATAATGTCAGAAACACCTGATCTGCTGCATGACTGTTCAGGGTCTATGGCTAAAAGTATTAGAGGCAGAGGATCAGCAGGACAGGCAGGCAACTGGTATTGCTTAAAAAGTAGTAAATATGGCAGCCTCCATATTCTTCTCACTACAGTTGTCCTTTAAAGGACAACTGTAGCGAGAGTTATATAGAGGCTGCCATCATTATTCCCTCTTAAGCAATACCAGTTGTCTGGCAGCCCTGCTGATCTATTTGGATGCAGCAGTGTCTGAATCACACCAGAAACACGCATGCAGCTAATATTGTCAGTTCCGACATTAATGTCAGAAACACCTGATCTGCTGCATGCTTGTTCAGGGGCTATGGCTACAAGTATGAGAGGCAGAGGATCAGCAGGGCTGCCAGGCAGCTGGTATTGCACAAAAGGAAAAAAAAACATGGCAGCCTCCCTACAGTTGTCCTTTAAATATCGAACCTCTAACCAGGGCCGGCGCTACCATAGTGGCAAGGGGGGCAATCGCCCCAGGGCTTTAGAGCTTGTAGGGGCCACAAGGTGTCTCATCCCTTAATTGTTCCTCCCAGGGGCCTCTGCAGAGTCTTTGGAAGAGTAGTGTCTCACCTGTGCTAGTGGGCAGGTGATATGCTGCACTGCCAAAGGGCACAGTAGGGAAATTTGGCTGCTATAATGGGCCCCTAATGCCGCTTTTTGGTCGGGGGTGTTTGTTGGAGGCCCTCCGGGTTAATTTTGCCCTGGGCCCCCACTGTTACTAGAACCGGCCCTGCCTCTTACTTGGCTTTACCCTATGTGCTAATCTTTGTGAATTAACATTACTTGGAGGTATTTACCTCACTGGTCGGTTATTTCAGCTTGCCATGTGGTAACAGCCTTAGTAGGGCAGTTTCTAGGCTAAACTGCACCCAGGGCGAGGGTGTAAAAATTGCGCCCCCTTCCCCCCCACCCCTGTAGACTCCCAAACCCTTATTCTTTAGGGACAGTCACACAGCCACAGGTAGATCTGCCTACTTACTAGTGACCAGCCACTCATCCAGGAGGAAACAGGGACCAGGAAAACACACAGATGAAGAGAGCCCGGAAAGCCGACTCCTCCATGGGCGCCGCACACTGACAGCCTGCAGTACCGCTACAGGACATCAGGTGTCATCACACGGTGGTGACGTGATGATGACTTGACGTCTGATGCAGGCAGCCTAGGAGGAGTCAAGGAAAGCGATCGAGCTGGTAATCTTCTTCCATTTGGCTGCACCACACGTCACCAGCTCCCTAGTGGTTATGTCCTTCTGCCTGTGCCCCATTTTTCTATTTGTTGGTCTGCGCCCAGGACGGTCGCCCTGCCCGCACTGCCCAAGAAACGTCCCTGTACCTTAGTGAATTGACATTTCACTAAATGTTCAGTAAAATCAGCTGCTGTCTGCATTCCCGTAATGCTTTATGAGTTGAAGCCTTTGTGTACTGTGCCCAACGGGCATATATTTGATAGTATTTATACAAGTGGAGGCCTCTCAGTTGAATTCCAATATGGCAGAGGGGTGATCCGAAACTTCATTTACATAAACAGAGCCAAAAGCGCCTGGTGCGCTGTGCCGTGGAGGGGAGGAGACCACGGCCACCCCCATGCCACCGGTTTTCTCGCCTGGAGTGACAAAATGACTAGAGGGGCTTCTGAACAGAGCAACCATTAGGTTGGCTTTGAACGCACATTTACTATTGTAATAAAAAAATCATTCTTTAGTTACAAACTTTGTTACTTCACTTTTCCAATTTACACACAAGGTGGCGCTGGGTGTTTATAAGTTTTACTATTTCTTTATGTCACAGATTTCTTTGAGGGCTGCGGAAAGAAGGAAAGAGGGCGGGGCCAAAGTTGTAAATTTTACCTTACATGGAAACAATACTGTTTTTTGTCATTAACTAAGCTCTCGTAGGAAATGAAGTCAATAAACCGGCTTAATCTGCTTTGTGACCGTTATTTGAATAGTAGTCCCATACGGCTTGTTGAAGTTTAAGCGCGGTTTACAGTGTGACCTTATGGGTATGTTAGCACAGAATGTCACACTGCAATAGTAAGTCTATGCGACGTTCAATACATCCCAATGTACTACATGCGTTGCATTACCGCATAAAGTGTGTGGGGAGGGTGGCAATGAAGCATAATGTTGATTGACTGTATGCTTCACTGCATGCAATGCAAAGGTAATGTGTGGTGTGATTTTCCCATTCTGTTGCATTGTGTTCCTGTTTTTACAGTGAACGTAACACAGTTCCCGCTGTAAAACTAGCCTTATCGTTGCCATGTCCTGTGTCTTTAGTTTCCTGTGGAAAAGTAGTAAATGAGGACTTCAAAGCAAACCACACTATTTTTCAGGGTTTCCTATAGAACTCTGCATGGGCCTTTACGGCTGTTTTCCACTATGAATCGCAAAACGCAATTGTGATTTCGGTATGATTTGACGATGCAATTTTGCTGTGGTTTTCACTGGATGCCAGGAACACAGAGAAAAACCGCAGACAAAATGCAGCAGCAGCATGCAGGACTTTTGCAATCAGGTAAAATCGCATTGCATCGCACTAGTATTAAAGGGCTCCTGTGATTTTCATTATTTTGCCGATGTCCCGTACAGACATCAGACTGTAGTCGTTGTAAACTATCGTTACCGATAGGTTCGGCTGACGAGCGTTCGTAAAAAGTGTACGAACAATCATTAACCCCATTGGCGGTACGCAGTTTCTGAGACTGCTTCCGCCAGGAGGTTTTTTGCCCCCCCCCCAAATTTTTTAAATGCTATAGGTAGCATTTCGCTAGCTAAGCGTATGTTAAACGTGGCTCCGGTCCCCACTATGCCCGCCGATCGCCTCCGGCTATACATACCTCGCCACGATCCCACGAAAAGCGCAGTTTCCCGATCGGCTTCCGGTGTTGCTATGGCGACGATCGAAGATGACGTCATGACATCAGCTGCAATCCCCATCATCGTCATCGCAAAGCCTGGAGCCGATTGGGCGGCTGCACCGGCGTGGGAACACTGGGGGGTATGTATAGCGGAAGCTATTGCGGGCGATCGCCGGGGACCGGAGCAACTTTGTGCATACGCTTAGCTAGTGAACCGCTAGCTAAAGCGTATTGCACCAGTTTTTTTTTTTTTTTCCTTGTCCTTGGGCCATGTGGTCCTCCGCGGTGGCTACCCCGTGTGTAGCACAGGGTTACCGCTAAGGCGGTTAAAGGAAACAACCAACGATCCATTCTGCCAGATCTTTTCCACCGACTATCGTTGCTAAAACCATGTCTGAATAACGATCGGTCGTGGCTCGTTCGTTCTAAAAACGTACGCAAAAACGTGCGCATGCTCAAACAGTTCTTTTTGAACCACACACACATACCACACACACACTCATACCACGCACCACACACACCACACCACACACACACACACACATACCACACACACCACACCACACACACACTCATACCACACACACACACACATACCACACACCACACACCACACACATACCACACCACACACACACACACACACATACCACACACACACCACAGACACATACACCACACACACATACCACATACCACACACATACCACACACCACACACACACACACATACCACACACCACACACACACATACCACACACACCACACACACATACCACACACCACACACATACCACACACCACAGACACATACACCACACACACCACACACACATACCACACACCACACACATACCACACACCACACACACACACACACACACACATACCACACACCACACACATACACCCACACACCACACACACACACACATACCACACACCACACACACACACACATACATACCACACACCACACACCACACACCACACACACACACACACACACACACACACACACACACACACACACACACACACACACACACACACACACACACACATATCACACACCACACCACACACACACACACACACCACACCCACACACACACACACACACATATACCACACACACACACATACCACACACACATACCACACACACATACCACACACCACACAACACACACACACACACATACCACACACCACACACCACACACCACACACACACACACCACACATACCACACATACCACACACATACCACACACATACCACACACACCACACACACACACACACATACCACACACACACACACACTCCTCAATTTAATAACATACAAATATATATGTAATGTAAATATTACTTTAATATAGCACAACATTAAACATTGTAGTTGAACAATAATTTTTTTTTTAAAGAACACTTGTCATGAGAAATGACCAAATTAAAGTTGAAAAATGTTTTTCATTTTTTGTTTCAGATGTTTGAGGTCTTCCTGATATTTGGACATGGCTGCCCATGTATTGCACTTCAGCACTACGATGTTGTCATAGGCGTCTTCAAAGTTGTCTCGAAGTGCTTGAGCTTGTCGTTTGTCTGTAAAATTGTGTAAAAATTTGCATTAAGTGACTAGTTTTAACTTCATGCTCTTAAAGTGTATGAAACAATGAGTAGTACTTGTTCATAAGGATTTCTACAGTTATAAACCCTGTACCCCTTTTCCTGTAAGTATAATGATATTTATGGCAGGGTGTTAAAGGCCAAGGCCTGTTGCAGCTGCTGGACAAGAGGCATATGTGGCATAAAGAGTGTGTGCTATATATGAAGGAGCATGTACACATAATGTAGCTTAAAACCTTAATAAGTAATGTATTGTCCAAGGGAGCTGTTTATTACATCAAGGACAGGTCAGAATTTACCATAAGGCACTGTAGGCACATGCCTACAGGCGCCTGATGTAAAGGTGGCTCACTCCCCTCCCCATGTGCCTTCCTCCTCCCTTAGCTACTACGGAGTGGAGTGTAAATTAGAGGTTACAGCTGTCGCCATTCTAATTAATGTCTGTGTGGCATGGGTTTGTAAATTGGGGCATTTGCCCTCCCCTGGACGCCCGCTGCCACCCCCCAACCCCCCCTTTCCCCCCCAGCTTCAGACCTCGGACGAGCCGGCGACCATTAGTGCGGGTGCTAGGACCTAGCGGACACCGCACTGATATGCGGAAGTGACATCACTTCTGCATATACAGCGTGGTGTTCACGGAGTACCGTGCGCCCGCTCTAACTGGTCGCCGGCTGATACTGAGGTCTGATGCTGGCTGTCAAGGTGAGGGGGGCACCTGTCACTACCTAAACTGGGGGTCCCTGTCACTAGTCACTGTGATGAACATTACGGAAAGTCATGCGTAATCGCCAACGACTTTCGTAATGGTCCAGCCCCATTACTGTCAGTCCTGTGTAGATGTGCCACAGATATCTCTCCCCTCTCTTCTGAATGAAAGCAAACCCCTCACCCACCTTCCCCCATGTTCTGCATTAGGTACAGAGAGGAATGCCACACGTGGCTGGACCTCCTGAGGAGACCATTTGCTGCCTACAGCTCATCCACGAAAACCAGGTAGGATCAGCATAGATAAGGGATTCCCTCTGAAATCTTAGAACCAAACAAAGAGAACTTTAAAGAGAACCCGAGGTGGGTTTGAAGAATATTATCTGCATACAGAGGCTGGATCTGCCTATACAGCCCAGCCTCTGTTGCTATCCCAAACCCCCCTAAGGTCCCCCTGCACTCTGCAATCCCTCATAAATCACAGCCATGCTGCTGACAAACAGCTTGTCAGAGCTGGCTGTGTTTATCTCTATAGTGTCAGTCTGCTGATCTCCCCGCCTCCTGCAGAACTCCAGTCCCCGCCTGCATCCCTTCCCTCCCTGCTGATTGGAGGGAAGGGACGGGGGCAGGGACCGGAGCTATGCAGGAGGCGGGGGAGCAGCTGAGACTGACACTACAGATGTAAACACAGCCTCACAGCATGGCTGTGATTTATGAGGGATTGCAGAGTGCAGGGGGACCTTAGTGGGGTTTGGGATAGCAACAGAGGCTGGGCTGTATAGGCAGATCCAGCCTCTGTATGCAGATAACATTCTTTAAACACACCTCGGGTTCTCTTTAATGGATTTGTAATTCAAAATAGGCTTGTCACAGAAAGACAAAAAATTAGGGATGGTCGGAATGCCAATTTCCGATTCCGCGGTAAATCCGCATTCCGCCATTGCCAATTATCGATTCTGCTTTCCGCTACCAATTTCCGCATTCCAATGCGGAATTTCCGCCGGAAATCGTGGAAATTCCGCCCGACTTTAATATCGATTTTCTCAAAAACTATAAGGTCTTTTTGAAAAAAAATGTTGCATCTTGTTCAGAAGATTCGGTTTAATAAACCCTGAAAATTTGGTGTTTCTAGGACTTATGGGGGCTTTGCTATTAACCGCTAAAGTCGGCGGATTTTTACTGTAATGTAAAATGCAGAAAATCTGCATCTGCCTATTTTCTGCATTTTACATTACAGTAAAAATCCGCCGACTTTAGCGGTTAATAGCAAAGCCCCCGTAAGTCCTAGAAACACCACATTTTCAGAGGTTATTAAACTGAATCTTGTGAACAAGATGCAAAAAAAAGTTTCCAAAAAGACCTTATAGTTTTTGAGAAAATCGATGTTAAAGTCGGGGGGAATTTCCGCAATTTCCGGCGGAAATCTGCCTACGGCACTTGCATTACCGATTTCCGCATTCTGATGCGGAAATGCAATTTTCGATCGGAATTTCGGAAATTGCATTTCGGCGGAATCCGAATGAGCATCCCTACAAAAAATACATACCCATAAACCAGTTTTATCATCCACCCGAATTACAATTTTCTAACTGTTGGGGGTCAATCGGGAAACTGCTTTATTCAGCATGCGCAGACCGAATGCGGTAGACCAGGCATGTGTACCCTCATTTGATACAGGATCGCGGGCCGCTTGTGAATATAGCCTCGGATTTGCGATATGCCAATCTGGGGCGGGGTCACGCAGATGAATAAATGTTACATTTTCTGCTCTGAGTTCTGGGGGCTGCGACCTTGCTGTCCAGGAGGTAACTCCGCCTTAACCCCACCTAGTTTGGAGGTAATCCAGCCCCAATTCTAAGATTGTATAAATCTGGGGCCAGCATTGCCCGCCTCGTCTTTCACCATTTCATCTGCTAAAGAAGAGCTCCTATCCTGCGTTCCTACAGAAGGACCGAACGCATGCATTGTTCCAAGGACTCTCACCATTAAGGCCTAATTTAAACCGGACTCTTTTCTTCACTCTCCAAATGGACTGCTCAGCCATAACTAAAGTAAGATCCTTCTAATTTTATCAATTTTATTTTTAGCTATGTGTCTGTGTTAATCTGTAGAAATGTATGTAATGCAACTTTATTATTAAAACGTTTTAAAATCGGTTTGGTTACGACCTGCTCTGAATATACACAAACGTATCTATTCTCCTGAAACTGCTTCCCTGTGTTTAATAGAAGTGAACATTTATAACCCGTATGCGCGGACCCGGCTCAGATATTCAGGTCTGACCCAGATTCCTGCATACTGCAAAGGGTTAACAGAGTGTTCTCGAAGTAGTAGCATAATTACAGTAGTGGGCCGTGTAACCCGCTTGGAGATCTTTGAATTGTATGTGTGTGGTGAATCCTTTGGCGTCCGAACGCTCCCTCCGCTAGTCGGTTCATCAACCTGCGAAGTCGGTTATGCTTCGTGATGAGCAAAGTGACATTGTGAGAGGATTTCTGACTCCGATCGATTGACCCGATCGCAGACCGGCCCTTGCGGTTTTTGACAGTCACTACCAAACCTGGGGGGCACTTTTCACTACCTAAACTGGGTGTCCCTGTCACTACCTAACCTGGGGGGCTCCTGTCACTACCTAAACTGGGGTACCCTGTCACTACCTAACCTGGGGGGCTCCTGTCGCTGCCTAAACTTGGGGTCCCTGTCACTGCCTAAACTGGGGGTCCCTGTCACTACCTAACCTGGGGGGCTCCTGTCACTACCTAAACTGGGGTACCCTGTCACTACCTAACCTGGGGGGCTCCTGTCACTGCCTAAACTTGGGGTCCCTGTCACTACCTAAACTGGGGGTCCCTGTCACTACCTAACCTGGGGGGTTTCTGTCACTACCTAACCTGGGGGGCACCTGTCACTACCTAACCTGGGGGGTGTCTTTCACTACCTAAACTGGGGGTCCCTGTCACTACCTAACCTGGGGGCCTACTGTCACTACATACACAGGGGGGTCCCTGTCATTACCTAACCTGGGGGTCCCTGTCACTACCTAACCTGGGCATTCCTGTCACTACCTAACCTGGGGGGCGCCTGTCACTACCTAAACTGGGGGTCCCTGTCACTACCTAACCTGGGGGGCTCCTGTCATTACATACACAGGGGGTCCCTGTCACTACATACACAGGGGGGGGGGGGGGTCCCTGTCACTATCTGAACTGGGGGGCATCTGTCACTACATACACTAGGGGGCACCTTTCACTAACTGAACTGGGGGCTCCTGTCACTACCTATACAGGGGGGAACCTGCCACTACCTGAACTGGGGGGCACCTGTCACTACCTAAACTTGGGGCTCCTGTCACTACATACACAGAGGTTCTCTGTCACTACATACACAGGGGGTCTCTGTCACTATCTGAACTGGGGGGCATCTGTCACTACATACACTGGGGGGCACCTGTCACTAACTGAACTCGGGGGCTTCTGTGACTACCTAAATTGGGGGGCACCTGTCACTACCTGAACTTCGGGGCACATGTCACTACCTAAACTAGGGGCTCCTGTCACTACATACACTGGGGCGTCATTGTCACTACCTGAACTGGGGGGCACCTGTCACTACCTAAACTGAGGGGTACCTGTCACTAACTGAACTAAGGGGCTCCTGTCACTACCTGAACTGGGGACTCCTGTCATTACCTAAACTGGGGGCTCCTGGCGCTACCTAAACTAGGGGGCACCTCTCACTACTAAAACTATCTAGGCCAGCCAACCCAGCATCACCACCAGCCAACCAGCCCAGAATCACTGTCAAAAAGGCCCCAGTATCACCGCCAGCCAGGTCACAGCATCACCACCAGCCAGCCCAGCCACAGCATCACCGCCAGCCAGCCACAGCATCACCGCCAGCCAGGCCACAGCATCACCGCCAGCCAGGCCACAGCATCACTGCCAGGCTTTTCAGCCCACACATCATCCCCAATCCAGCCAAAAACAGTATTGCCAGCCAGGCACAGCAGCCAGTAGAGGAGAATTCAGAAGCCAGGTGAGAGGTGTCTACCATATTAAGGGGGCATGCTGCCTATTTATGTGAAATGCTGTCTATTTATGTGCCTCATGACTGCTGAATTTGTCTTGTTGGGGGCCTCATGACTGCTGAATTTGTCTTGTTGGGGGCCTCATGATTGCTGAATTTGTCTTTTTGGGGGCCTCATGATTGCTGAATTTGTCTTTTTGGGAGCCTCATGATTTGTTGGGGGCCTCAAGATTGCTGAATTTGTCTTGCTGGGGGCCTCATGATTGCTGAATTTGTCTTGTTGGGGCCTCATGATTGCTGAATTTGTCTTCTTGGGGGCCTCATGATTGCTGAATTTGTCATGTTGGGGGCCTCACGATTGCTGAATTTGTCTTGTTGGGGGCCTCATGATTGCTGAATTTGTATTGTTGGGGGCCTCACAATTGCTGAATTTGTCTTGTTGGGGGCCTCATGATTGCTGAATTTGTCATGGTGGTGGCCTCATGATTGCTGAATTTGTCTTTTTGGAGGCCTCATGATTTGTTGGGGGCCTCAAGATTGCTGAATTTGTCTTGCTGGGGGACTCACGATTGCTGAATTTGTCTTGTTGGGGCCTCATGATTGCTGAATTTGTCTTCTTGGGGGCCTCATGATTGCTGAATTTGTATTGTTGGGGGCCTCACAATTGCTGAATTTGTCTTGTTGGGGGCCTCATGATTTCTGAATTTGTCTTGTTGGGGGCCTAATGATTGCTGAATTTGTCTTGTTGTGGGTCACATGATTGCTAACTGTGAGACTATGGGAAAAACTGAATCATCATCATATGAGACAATAGCATTAAACCTATTTTTTTTTTTACTTTTTAAAACAGAAAATAAAACTGGGAGGTTCTAAAAAAAATGATTACATTTTTCAGGAGTAGGATGGATGAAATTGTTTTCCTTCACAGTTTATTTTCAACTTGGATTTTCTATAATGTTCATGTATGTGTTAAAACGTTTGTAATTAGTTTAAATAGCCGTGTTGGCACTTTGTGAACGTTGTGATAGATAAGAGACTTTTGGGTTGCAGTTTGGGCACTCGGCCTCCAAAAGGTTCGCCACCACTGTCCTAGTCCAAAGTCCCATCATTGGTAAGTTCATGTAAATTTGTCTCCACCCGTGACCACACCCACACTCTGGTCCATGACCACACCCATTTTTCAGTGCGCACAATGTGGCGCCACTTTTTGCCCGCTCCGGAAAATTTTCTGCGGGCGCCCATGGTGAGGTATAGGGTGGTAGGACAATTGTGCCTATGTGCTTGTGTGATATAAATTTAGCCCTGATCAAGGGCCTGTAGGTTATAGATTCCATACATGTAGTAATTTACACACACACACACACACACACACACACACACACACACACACACACACACACACACACACACACACACGCACGCACGCACGCACACACACACAGACACACACCATGTAGAAATTGTAAGATACAAAGGCATTATTAATCTGTGTAGTAAAGGTCATCTATGCTTTACCTCCATTGCATAAATATGTTTGATAAAATGCACATACATGTCGAATGTTATGAAATGTTCGAATGTAGCGTTTATATAATATATCAATATATATTTTTTTCTTTTTGTTAAGTTTGGGTAGGTAGCTGGTGACATGTGGGTTATTACTACAGTGTCTGGTGTGATGTTGGTGTCTTCATAGTATTAATTATTGTCCATTTTTTTTCTACTATATGCATTGTCATTTGTATTTACCAATGGTGATGGTCTCCCGTGCTTGAGTGTGATAACTTGTTCCTGATATCTCCTCAGCCTCATGTTCCTCTCGATCAGTGTTGATATCTGAAAAGGAGTTTAAATAGTTATGTTGTTAGTATTTCTTTTATGTGTATTTTGATTATAATTTTATAACTCTAGAATTTTTTTAGGTGCATGCATGCAACATTACTGATTACCAATAAACCCACAAAAAAGTGCTACTACCACTCACAGAATGAAGGATTGACACAAACATGCTTTGAGCATGCACCAATGACCAGACACCAAGGACACCTTAAGGAATTGTCCAAGCAAAATAAACAAAAAGATCCACTTACCTGGGGCTTCCTCCAGCCCGTGGCAGCCGTCCTGTGCCCTTGCCACAGCTCCAGAGCCGGTCTTCTCTGCGGCAGAGCCTGACCTCGCCAGGTCAGGTTCCAGGTCGGCGTCTTTTGCGCTCCATGGCGCGGGTCACGTGGTCCCTCCAACATTATCAGGAGGGTACTGCGCAGGGACAGAACTACTGTGCCTGCGCAGTACCGTCCTGATGACATCAGCCGGACCACGTGACCCGCGCTGTGGAGCGCAGAAGACGCCGACCCGGAACTCGACTTGGCGAGGTCGGGTTCTCCAGTAGAGAAGACTGTTAATATTTTGTGAAAAACTGTGCTCATGCTTTAATGATGTAATTGAAAGGTCATTTTTTTTTTTTGTTATTTTGTTTTGTGGTTTTGCACTTTTTTAGATGTTTTCTGTGTCCTTGTCAGCTCTGCTGACAGATTTGTCATCATGTTTTTTTGGTAAGGACAGACAATAAACATTAATTAGATGTTATGACTATAATATTGAAAGAAGTAGTATTGAATCCTATAAGCCAAACTGTGTACACTCCCCATCATTGGCCTCTGTGTGTGGTTGTCCAACATCCTGATTGGTAACATCCGTCAGTATTATGAAGTCTACAAGTCTAAAGTATTCATTGTTCATTATGTGCATTCTGTAAGTAGGAATAGAGAGCTTCACTTTCCATTACTCCTGTTTTGTGTCTATTTGTGAAGGCCATAATGTTTTCTTTCATACATAAAAGTAAGGTAGGACACCAGCATTCTATGTTACTTTATTTTAAAAAAAATGTTGTCCAGTTATGCATATGTATGCAACCACAGAACGGTGTTCATGGATGAAACCGTGCTTTGAAAAATATCCAAGAGATCGCACCTTATCAAAGTTAAGACGCCTTATCAGAGTAGCATAGCGAGTGCTACAATCCCGGAGGGGCAACGGCCAGGACGACTGCCATTGGCAATTACCAGGCGTAAGGTTGTTGCATTCGCTATGCTACCCAGAGAAGGCGTGTTAACTTTGATAAGGTGTGATATTTTACATAACATGATGTAGTGAGTCAACCAAAAAAACAATATGTTTCTGTATCAATATAAGTACTGGTGTGTGTATTTTGTGTTTGAAGACATATTGATTGTACTACAGATAACTGCATCCATATGCTCACCAGATTCCTTTTGATCACGCACTTCCTGTTGATCTTGCTGGCTGACGTCTGCCTCTGCATCTGTGAAATCAGAAATGTACATTGTGTTTGTAATAATGTTTATGATCAATCAAAAAAAAAAGTTACGTATACTAACCTTTTCCAAGCATATCCGGCTCTGCCTCATCCTGATCAACAGCTACCTCATCATCTCCACCATTATCCTCCACCTTCATAACTGTGGTGTTGTCATCGCCGGGTGCCTGAGCTGCAGCATTCTGATCTTCATCATGTTCCACTTCCTCCTCTAGCTCCCTCTGTCTTTCTCTGTTGCGTCTCCTTTTTTTACGATCTTTTTTTTCTGTGAGATGACAATAATAAAAGCAGATGATGAGGCCAAAACAATGTATAACCAACATTTTTCAAGGGGCAGATTTACAATAAGGCACTACAGGCACCTTCCTACAGACAAGACAAATAACATTTATATTGCACTTTTCTCCTGGCGGACTCAAAGTGACAGAGCTGCAGCCACTAGGACGCGCTCTAAAGGCAGTAGCAGTGTTAGGCCAGAGCTGCAGCCACTAGGGGACGTTCTATAGGCAGTAGCAGTGTTAGGCCAGAGCTGCAGCCACTAGGACACGCTCTATAGGCAGTAGCAGTGTTAGGCTAGAGCTGCAGCCACTAGGACACGCTCTATAGGCAGTAGCAGTGTTAGGCCAGAGCTGCAGCCACTAGGGGGCGCTCTATAGGCAGTAGCAGTGTTAGGCCAGAGCTGCAGCCACTAGGGAGTGCTCTATAGGCAGTAGCAGTGCTAGGCCAGAGCTGCAGCCACTAGGACGCGCTCTATAGGCAGTAGCATTGTTAGGCCAGAGCTGCAGCCACTAGGGAGCGCTCTATAGGCAGTAGCAGTGCTAGGCCAGAGCTGCAGCCACTAGGACGCGCTCTATAGGCAGTAGCAATGTTAGGCCAGAGCTGCAGCCACTAGGACACGCTCTATAGGCAGGAGCAGTGTTAGGCCAGAGCTGCAGCCACTAGGGGGCGCTCTATAGGCAGTAGCAGTGTTAGGCCAGAGCTGCAGCCACTAGGGGGCGCTCTATAGGCAGTAGCAGTGTTAGGCCAGAGCTGCAGCCACTAGGGAGCACTCTATAGGCAGTAGCAGTGTTAGGCCAGAGCTGCAGCCACTAGGGAGCACTCTATAGGCAGGAGCAGTGTTAGGCCAGAGCTGCAGCCACTAGGACACGCTCTATAGGCAGTAGCATTGTTAGGCCAGAGCTGCAGCCACTAGGGAGCACTCTATAGGCAGGAGCAGTGTTAGGCCAGAGCTGCAGCCACTAGGACGCGCTCTATAGGCAGTAGCAGTGTTAGGCCAGAGCTGCAGCCACTAGGGAGCGCTCTATAGGCAGTAGCATTGTTAGGCCAGAGCTGCAGCCACTAGGGAGCGCTCTATAGGCAGTAGCAGTGCTAGGCCAGAGCTGCAGCCACTAGGACACGCTCTATAGGCAGTAGCATTGTTAGGCCAGAGCTGCAGCCACTAGGACACGCTCTATAGGCAGTAGCAGTGTTAGGCCAGAGCTGCAGCCACTAGGACACGCTCTATAGGCAGTAGCAGTGTTAGGCCGGAGCTGCAGCCACTAGGGAGCACTCTATAGGCAGGAGCAGTGTTAGGCCAGAGCTGCAGCCACTAGGGAGCGCTCTATAGGCAGTAGCAGTGTTAGGCCAGAGTTGCAGCCACTAGGGAGCGCTCTATAGGCAGGAGCAGTGTTAGGCCAGAGCTGCAGCCACTAGGGAGCGCTCTATAGGCAGCAGCAGTGTTAGGCCAGAGCTGCAGCCACTAGGGAGTGCTCTATAGGCAATAGCAGTGTTAGGCCAGAGCTGCAGCCACTAGGGAGCGCTCTATAGGCAGGAGCAGTGTTAGGCCAGAGCTGCAGCCACTAGGACACGCTCTATAGGCAGTAGCAGTGTTAGGCCAGAGCTACAGCCACTAGGACACGCTCTATAGGCAGGAGCAGTGTTAGGCCAGAGCTGCAGCCACTAGGGGGCGCTCTATAGGCAGTAGCAGTGTTAGGCCAGAGCTGCAGCCACTAGGGAGCGCTCTATAGGCAGTAGCAGTGCTAGGCCAGAGCTGCAGCCACTAGGACACGCTCTATAGGCAGTAGCATTGTTAGGCCAGAGCTGCAGCCACTAGGGAGCACTCTATAGGCAGGAGCAGTGTTAGGCCAGAGCTGCAGCCACTAGGGAGCACTCTATAGGCAGTAGCAGTGTTAGGCCAGAGCTGCAGCCACTAGGACGCGCTCTATAGGCAGTAGCAGTGTTAGGCCAGAGCTGCAGCCACTAGGGAGCGCTCTATAGGCAGTAGCATTGTTAGGCCAGAGCTGCAGCCACTAGGGAGCGCTCTATAGGCAGTAGCAGTGCTAGGCCAGAGCTGCAGCCACTAGGACACGCTCTATAGGCAGTAGCATTGTTAGGCCAGAGCTGCAGCCACTAGGACACGCTCTATAGGCAGGAGCAGTGTTAGGCCAGAGCTGCAGCCACTAGGGGGCGCTCTATAGGCAGTAGCAGTGTTAGGCCAGAGCTGCAGCCACTAGGGGGCGCTCTATAGGCAGTAGCAGTGTTAGGCCAGAGCTGCAGCCACTAGGACGCGCTCTATAGGCAGGAGCAGTGTTAGGCCAGAGCTGCAGCCACTAGGGAGCGCTTTATAGGCAGGAGCAGTGTTAGGCCAGAGCTGTAGCCACTAGGGAGCGCTCTATAGGCAGTATCAGTGTTAGGCCAGAGCTGCAGCCACTAGGATGCGCTCTATAGGCAGTAGCAGTGTTAGGCCAGAGCTGCAGCCACTAGGACACGCTCTATAGGCAATAGCAGTGTTAGGCCAGAGCTGCTGCCACTGGGAGTGCTCTATAGGCAGTAGCAGTGTTAGGCCAGAGCTGCAGCCACTAGGGAGCACTCTATAGGCAGGAGCAGTGTTAGGCCAGAGCTGTAGCCACTAGGGAGCGCTCTATAGGCAGTAGCAGTGTTAGGCCAGAGCTGCAGCCACTAGGACACGCTCTATAGGCAGTAGCAGTGTTAGGCCAGAGCTGCAGCCACTAGGGAGCACTCTATAGGCAGGAGCAGTGTTAGGCCAGAGCTGCAGCCACTAGGACACGCTCTATAGGCAGTAGCATTGTTAGGCCAGAGCTGCAGCCACTAGGATGCGCTCTATAGGCAGTAGCAGTGTTAGGCCAGAGCTGCAGCCACTAGGATGCGCTCTATAGGCAGTAGCAGTGTTAGGCCAGAGCTGCAGCCATTAGGGCGCACTCTATAGGCAGTAGCAGTGTTAGGCCAGAGCTGAAGCCACTAGGGTGCGCTCTATAGGCAGTAGCAGTGTTAGGGAGACTTTCCTAAGGTCTTCTACTGACTAGGTCCTGGCTTACTGAACAGGCAGAGCCAAGGTTTGAACTCTGGTCTCCTGTGTCAGAAGCAGAGCCCTTAACCATTACACCTTCCAGCCACCATCACACCATACAGGCGCATCATACTACAAAGGCCACTTACTCCTCTCCCAGACCACTTCTCTCCCTTCTTCCCTATGCAGAGCACTGAGTAAATTTGAGTTAACTTACCCGAGTGTTGTCATTCCACTGATGAGATCTTTCTTCTGTCAGGGCCAACGTAATAATTAGGGTACCTACCAGGCCCGCCATCAGTGGGGGACATCCGTGACTCCCGTCACGGGCCCGGGCCTGCAGGGGGGCCCCATCCCCGCCGCGGCCCTAGCGGGTGCCGCCCGGCCGCCGCTCAACCTCCCCTGGCCGCTGCTCCCTCCCTCCCTCCATCCCTCTAGCCGCCTCCGCCGCCACGTCAGACCCCGATCAGGCGGCGACAATAGTGCGGACGCTAGGACCCAGCGCCCGCACTGATATGCGGAAGTGACGTCACTTCCGCATATAGAGCGGGTGCGTCCAGCGCCCGCTCTTACTGATCGGGTGGCCGCTGATCTTGAGGTCTGACACTGCTGGCAAGGTAGGGGAAGCAGCGGCGTCGGCTGGGGGGGGGGCTCCCTGTCACTCACTCACTAGCTAAAGGGGCTCCCTGTCACTCACTCACTAGCTAAAGGGCCTCCCTGTCACTCACTCACTAGCTAAAGGGGCTCCCTGTCACTCACTCACTAGCTAAAGGGGCTCCCTGTCACTCACTCACTAGCTAAAGGGGCTCCCTGTCACTCACTCACTAGCTAAAGGGCATCCCTGTCACTCACTCACTCACTAGCTAAAGGGGCTCCCTGTCACTCACTCACTAGCTAAAGGGGCTCCCTGTCACTCACTCACTCCCTAAAGGGGCTCCCTGTCACTCACTCCCTAAAGGGGCTCCCTGTCACTCACTCACTCACTCCCTAAAGGGGCTCCCTGTCACTCACTCACTAGCTAAAGGGGCTCCCTGTCACTCACTCACTAGCTAAAGGGGCTCCCTGGCACTCACTCACTAGCTAAAGGGACACCCTGTCACTCACTCACTCCCTAAAGGGGCTCCCTGTCACTCACTCACTCCCTAAAGGGGCTCCCTGTCACTCACTCACTAGCTAAAGGGGCTCCCTGTCACTCACTCACTCCCTAAAGGGCCTCCCTGTCACTCACTCACTAGCTAAAGGGCCTCCCTGTCACTCACTCACTAGCTAAAGGGGCTCCCTGTCACTCACTCACTAGCTAAAGGGGCTCCCTGGCACTCACTCACTAGCTAAAGGGGCTCCCTGGCACTCACTCACTAGCTAAAGGGGCTCCCTGGCACTCACTCACTCACTCCCTAAAGGGGCTCCCTGTCACTCACTCACTCCCTAAAGGGGCTTCCTGTCACTCACTCACTACCTAAAAGGGCTCCATGTCACTCACTACCTAACCTGGGGGTCCCTGTCAGAATCCAGGTGAGAGGTGTCTACCATAATAAGGGGGCATTCTGCCTATTTATGTGAAATGCTGTCTATTTATGTGCCTCATGACTGCTGAATTTGTCTTGTTGGGGGCCTAATGATTGAATTTTTACTTGTTGGGGGCCTCATGATTTGTTGGGAGCCTCAAGATTGCTGAATTTGTCTTGTTGGGGGCCTCATGATTTGTTGGGGGCCTCATGATTTGTTGGGGCCTCATGATTGCTGAATTTGTCTTGTTGGGGGTCTCACGATTGCTGAATTTGTCTTGTTGGGGGCCTCATGATTGCTGAATTTGTCTTGTTGGGGGTCACATGATTGCTAACTGCGAGACTATGGGAAAAGCTGAATCATTACCATATGAGACAATAGCATTAAACCTACTTTTTTAGCTTTTTTAAACAGAAAATAAAACTGGGAGGTTCTAAAAAAATGATGGAGCACTTCCTCCTTCCGGCTTGAAGGAGGAAGTGCTCGATATCGAGGCTTGCAACGCGTCCATTCGGACACTTGCACCTCGTTGAAACGCTGGGCGGAGAGCGGCGTTCTGGGTAATTAACCCCGCCGCATCTAGCCGCTCAGCTGTGGCAATTAGAGCTAACTTGAATCTCGAGTATCCACCGTGGTTATTCGTGATTAATTTGTGGACAGCAAGCCTCCAACTAGCTCTGCCAACATGTAATGGCTACGCACATTTCTCAGTTTGGGGGGGGGGGGGGGGGGGAGACATTTTTTACTAAATTTTCCAAGGATTGATATCAGGACCTGCATATGTCTACTTATGTGTATTTCATTATGATCTACTAATGCAATGAAGCTGACATAACATTTGGACACAGAATGCAGCTTGCATTGTTTAACCACTTCACCACTGAGGGGTTTTACCCCCTGACCACCAGAGCAATTTTCACCTTTCAGCGCTCCTTCCATTCATTAGTCTATAACTTTATCATTACTTATCACAATTAAACGAACTATATCTTGTTTTTTCCACCACCAATTAGGCTTTCTTTAGATGGGACATTATGCCAAGAATTATTTTATTGTAAATGTGTTTTAATGGGAAAATAGGAAAAATGTGGGAAAAAAATCATAATTTTTCAGTTTTCGGCCATTATAGTTTTTAAATAATGCATGCTTCTGTAATTAAAACCCATGAAATGTATTTGCCCTTTTGTCCCAGTTATAAAACCGTTTAAATTATGTCCCTATCACAATGTTTGGCGCCAATATTTTATTTGGAAATAAAGGTGCATTTTTTTCAGTTTTGCGTCCATCCCTAATTACAAGCCCATAGTTTATAAAGTAACAGTGTTGTACCCTCCTGACATAAATATTTAAAAAGTTCAGTCCCTAAGGTAACTATTTATGTATTTTTTTTATTGTACATTTTTTTTTTTTTTTTTAAATTACAAAAAAAAATAAAAAAAAATTGGGAGGTAATGAGTTAATTTTTTGTGTAAAAGTAATTTATTTGTATGTGAAAAAATGTTTAGGGTGTAGTTTTACTATTTGGCGTCCTTCCGGCCGCTTGGAGGAAGTACTTGGAGGCGCGTACGTTAAAAAGGGGCGCTGGGAAAAAAGGGCGCCGGGTTTTTAACGATAAGCATGGATAACGTTTAAAAATGTATTGTAGTGTATTTCGTTTAAAATTAATGTTTTATAAAGTTATAAATCATTAAATAATGTGCATTAAATCGGCAATTGTAAAAACTTTATTCTTTCGTTTAAATAGTGAAACGTATAATAAAGTTTAAAAAAAAAAATTACTAAGTAACCCTCCCTGTACCTACCCCTAACCCCTAGACCCCCCTGTTGATGCCTAAACCTAAGACCCCCCCTGTTGGTGCCTAAGTAACCCTCCCTGTACCTACCCCTAACCCCTAGACCCCCCTGTTAGTGCCTAAACCTAAGACCCCCCTGTTGGTGCCTAAACCTAAGACCCCCCTGTTAGTGCCTAAACCTAAGACCCCCCTGTTGGTGCCTAAACCTAAGACCCCCTGTTGGTGCCTAAACCTAAGACCCCCCTGTTGGTGCCTAAACCTAAGACCCCCCTTTTGGTGCCTAAACCTAAGACCCCCTGTTGGTGCCTAAACCTAAGACCCCCCTGTTGGTGCCTAAACCTAAGACCCCCCCTGTTGGTTTTTTCGTTTAAAAATAATGTAAAAAAAAAAAATGTACTGTTTTTCATTTAAAAATAATGTTTGAAAAAAATATTGTACTATTTTTCGTTTAAAAATAATATTTAAAAATGTATAAATCATTAAATAATGTGTAATCATGAGAAGCAGTAATAAAACATTAAGTCTCCGGGCGCCGCTTTTAAAACGTTATTTTTCTCCGGCGCCCTTTTTTTCCTATCGGGCGCCCATTAAACGATATTTATTATAGGAGTGAATGGCGGCGCCCGATTTGTCCACTAGCCTCAGGCGCCCGAATTTACTGTTACCCTTGGAGGCTGGGTAAGTGGTTTTTTTTTCACAATGATCGCGCTGCTCATCGGAGAGCGGGCAGCGGCGGGAGCGCGGAAAGTACGGATTTCTCCGTCTCTGGGGGTCAAAGGATGGAAAAAGGGACGGAGAAATTCGTACGGGCGGGGGGTAAAGTGGTTAAGGGAATCTAAACTGAGAAGGAAATTGATGTTTCCAAATAATACCACTTGGCTGACTCTTCTGCTGATCCAGTGTCTATGATGCTTTAAACCACAGGCCCTGATTAAGCATGCAGATCAGCTGGTCTGACTGAATTCAGATTGCATTAGCTGCATGCTTGTTTTAGGTCTGTGAAGCAGCCACTACTGCATTTAAACATACAGAGCCGGATTAAGGCCAAATGGGGCCCTAAGCAAACTAGCAGATTTGCCCCCCACCCTTCCTTAATCCTATATATATATTTTCATTCCTTCTAAACCCTAGCACCCTCTATGGCAGCTGTGCCCAACCTACGGCCCACGGGCCATTTGTGGCCCGTGAAGCCGACTTTTGTGACCGGCGGAAATGTCCTGAGGAGGAGGATCACGGATTATGTCATACTCCAGTTCTCCACAATAGCGCTGTGATATGTTGGGGACCCACGTCCATTGGTTGCTGTAGGATCCACCCTCCAATAGCAATCAGCCTTAATCCTATTGGAGGGAGGTTCCTGCAGCAACCAATGGGTGAGAGTCTCTAACACAGCGCTACTGCAGAGAACGCGAGTACGCTGTGTATGACGCAATCCCCGATCCTCCTCAGCACGAATTCTTGCTTTGGCTCTCCTCACGTGCTCTGGCTCTCCTCACCCAGATGTTTTGCGGCTGCTCTGGCCTTTCATCTCAGGGGACAGTGTGACATTACACCCTATCAGCTGGTCAAGCTGTGAAAAAAAACATTTTGCTCCACGCTGACCTTCACCCACGGCTAGGCCACGGCAGCTAATTGAGACCCCGGCTTCTGCTGAATAGTAGGCCTCAACTACCCGCAGCTCACAAAGCACTTGTTCTGGGTGGGGGGATCACCCAGAGAGCCTCTGCACACACACCCAGGTAGGTACCCCAGAAAATGGGCATCAAATGGTGAGTACAATAATTTTTGGCTTGCCGTTTCCTTTCCTTTTCCAACACCATGTTACAGTTACTAGAAAAAATGTTAAAGATTTATATTTAAATTTAGTATGTATGTATTTCTGACCCGCAAAATTTATCTTGATATGAAGTGCGGCCCTCGGGCAAAAAAAGGTTGGGCACCACTGCTCTATGGCATGCAGTGTTGTGAACTTTCCTTATGGGAGGTTCAATGTAAAAACATTTTTTTTGTGCACAGTTGCCTTTAAAGTGGACTTGAACTCAGAACTTCCTCTCTGCTCTAAAAGATAAGCAATAGCATAATAACCTTTAAAGAAAAACATTTCTTTGTTACAGCTTATATGAATCCTGAAATAAATCTGCAGTGTGCCCATGATGTGGGTGTGGTCACAGGTGGAGCTAAATTTACATGAACTTAGCAATGGTGGGACATTCGACTAGGGCTATGATAGGGATTAGATTGTGAGAGCCTCCGACACAGGTGCACCCCAGTTTAGGTGACAGGGAAACTTAAGCCATGCCCCCTGTGTGGCATTAAGCCACACCCCAGATTTTTCAGGAGAGTGCCAGTTGGGTGGGAGAGGGTGACAATGGGCGAGAGGAGGGTCACAGCGTGTGGGGAGGCCAGCAGAAAGGCAGAGAGTTAGAGAGTATAACTGTATAACCCCATACTCCCCCTCCCCTATGGACTGTAAGCCTATACCCCCCTCCCCTATGGACTATATATCCCATCCCCCCCCCCCCATACCATCCCTTACATCCTCCTATGGACTGTATACCCATGTCCTTCCCTTATTCCCACAATCCCCCCCCCCCCCCCCCCCCCCCCCCCCCCCCCCACGTTAATGTTCTATTTTGCTTTGGCAATGCTAAATGTATTTGGTCCTGCCAATAAAGCTTTTTTGGATTTGGATTTGGAGAGACTGCAGAGAGTGACAGCTGAGAGGCAGAGAGAGAGAAAGAGAGCAGAAAGGCAGGAGAGAGAGAGAGCAGAAAGGCAGAGAGAGAGCAGAAAGGCAGAGAGAGAGAGAGACTGGAGAGAGAGAGAGAGAGAGAGAGAGAGAGAGAGAGAGAGCGCGCGCAGAAAGGCAGAGAGAGAGAGAGCAGAAAGGCAGAGAGAGAGAGAGAGAGCAGAAAGGCAGAGAGAGAGTGAGACAGTAGAAAGGCAGAGAGAGAGAGCAGAAAGGCAGAGAGAAAGATAGAGCAGAAAGACAGAAAGAGAGAGACAGTAGAAAGGCAGAAAGAGAGAGAGAAAGAAAGAGACAGCAGAAAGAGAGAGAGAAAACAGAATCGCAGAGAGAGAGAGAGCAGAAAGGCAGAGAGAGAGAGAGAGACAGCAGAAAGGCAGAGAGAGAGAGAGAGAGCAGAATGGCAGAGAGAGAGGGAGAGACAGCAGAAAGGCAGAGAGAGAGAGAGAGAGAGAGGGAGAGACAGCAGAAAGGCAGAGAGAGAGAGAGAGCAAGAGAGAGAAAAAGAGTAGAAAGAGAGAGAGAGAGAGAGAGAGAGAGAGAGAGAGAGAGAGAGAGAGAGAGAGAGAGTAGAAAGGCAGAGAGAGAGAGCAGAAAGAGAGAGACAGAGAGGGAGAGAGCAGAAAAAACAGAGAGAGACAGCAGGAAGTCAGAGAGAGAGAGAGACACAGAGACAGCAGAAAGGTAGAGATGGAGAGACAGCAGAAATGCAGAGGGGGAGACAGCAGAAAGAGAGAGAGAGAGAGAGAGAGAGAGAGAGAGAGAGAGAGAGACAGCAAAACACTACACACACACACGCACGCACGCACACACGCACACACACACACACGCACGCACACACACACGTACACACACGCATACACACACACACACACACACACACGTACACACACGTATACACACACACACATACACACACATACACACACATATACATACACACACATATACATACACACACATACACACACACACACACACACACACACACACACACACACACACACACACACACACACACAGATACACACACACACACACACACACACACACAGATACACACACACACACACACACACGTACACACACACGTACACACACACGTACACACACACGTACACACACACACGTACACACACACACACACACACACACACTGTACACACACACTGTACACACACACACTGTACACACACGCACTGTACACACACGCACTGTACACACACTACTCACTACACACACATTTACAGTACACAGATCTTCACACCAGTCCTGAAAAAGACACAAATAAGACAGAAAAATAAAAAAGGCAGAGGACTTAGTTCCAAAAGAGGGACTGTCCCTACACAAAAGGGACAGCTGGGACCTGTGTTCCCTTCAGAGATCTTATAGCAACTTCTCCAATAACAAGCCCAGCAGTGAACAAATCTAAACCTGGTTGTGTTGAAAGTTCATACACAGATAGTGTTGTCCGGAGCATGAACTATTCGGATCTTTGATCCGAATCTCTTTTGTGAGTCGAATCATCCGAATCATCCGAATCATCAAAATGAGTGATTCGGATCGCAAAAGGGGCGGGGCCAGGAGCGACACGCCCCCTCTCAGCGGGCAGCGGAGTGGAAGCAGAGCAGAGATGGATCGCTGAGTTGGAGGGGAGCTTGCAGGGACAGGTAGATGAGAGAGAGGGGGCATGGGTGCCACGGCCAGATATGTGTAGAGCACACATACTGGCTATAATGTGCTGCTCATTACAGGCTGTCTTTCCAATTTGTTCACTGTGCACAACTACAGAACACTTTTGGCTCAGCACAGCTCAGTAACTTTGCAGGCACTGTGATTGCTGTGCAATATGATCCTCATGCACTGCTCTAAACATCTGCACTTCACTTCTGGGAATGCTTTGGGGAATGGGAGTTGGGAGTATACAGATGAACATATAGGTGAAATATATGTAAAGCATATGATTGCAGCATGTGGGTATTGCGTGCAAACAAACATTTCTGCTCTCTGCTCGTCCCTCCTCCCTTCTCTGTCCACTCCCTGCCCTCTGTCCATCTTCTCCCCTTCTCTCTGTGTGTCCACCCCCCTTCCCCTTCTCCTGTCCTGCTAGTCATTTCACCCCCGAATGCTTCCCTTGTAAAATGATTCAAGATTCGGATCAAAGATCCGGATCTTTTCAATGATCCGATTCGAATCATCCGGATCATTGAAAAGATCCGAACTTCGCATCTCTATACACAGATAGCAAACACTTCTTTGAAATGCACAACACATACATTATTATTTAACACACTTTTAAGCAAAGCTTCTGTATACTAACTCGCTGGGCTGGGGAAGCAGAAACTGGTGAATCCCTCTCACGTCACATGTCAGCAGACGGACGCAGCCAGCCCTCACTTCCCTTCCCCCCCTCCCTCCCCCCAAACCCAAGACTCAGAAAAGTTAACACTGAAAAAAAGCAGGACAGAGACACTTAGCAGAACAGCCCTTCTCCTAGATCAGTGATCTGCAAACTTGGCTCTCCAGCTGTTAAGGAACTACAAGTCCCACAATGCATTACAGGCGTCTGACAGTCATGATTCATAAAGGAAAATGCATTGTGGGACTTGTAGTTCCTTAACAGCTGGAGAGCCAAGTTTGCAGATCACTGTCCTAGATCAGGGTTTCTCAAAATTGTATTAGTATGTACGCCTTTTAAAACCCTGCACTCACCAAGTACCCCCTGGCATAGTAAACATTATCACAAGTACCCCTTGACAAATTTATATTTAATCGTAGTACATGATAATTGGCTCTAAACAATTTCCAAGCATTTACTATTGCTTTTAATTAGCTAAAACACTAATTTGGTGGGTTTTTTTTGTTTTTTTTAAATACGATTTATAATTTTCTAAAACTCTAATTTTGTTATTTTTGGTCAAGTATATCAAGCCCGAGTACCCCCTGGAACCATCAGAAGTACCCCCTGGGGTACGCGTACCACACGTTGAGAACCTAGGCCCTAGATGACATATCCTGAGAGAGGGGAGGCGACGGACTAAAGACTTCCGCTGGCGAGGAAAGAGTTTCATAGATTAGATAAGCAGTAAAGAAAGCAGCGTCACACATTCAGAACAGCTGTTCCATAACTACCTCTCCATGCCTGCACTCCTCTTCAGATCTCCCGCTCTGTATGTATCTGCCTCTTCATCCAGCATCAGCGGGGAGGGGCGGACAGAGCACTCATCATGCACCAGAGACTGAGTGTAATTTGGACAGACTGCCTGTCCAAATATACAGTGGCGTAGCTACAGACCTCTGGGCCCCGATGCGGAACTTGGACCGCCCCCCCCCCCCCCCCCCCCAATCCCGTAACAGTTTCCTTGTGACTCCCACTCCCGGTTTGTTGCAGAGTGCATGCAGCGGAGTGTTCCCATTTGTTGAGGGTGCTTACTTCCCCCGTTCTTGTTTCAGTGTCCTTCCATCTTCATACCTGTGGCATCTCTGTGACCTGGCGACATGTATGCAACATCCTGGCAGGTCACAGGGACAGAGACGCTGTGGGTATGGAGACAGGAGGACGCTGAGGGAAGACAGAGGTAAAGTGCCTACTGGACAAGTGAAAATGCTATGCTGTGCGCACTTTGGATGAGAAGCATGTGTTGGTGACCTCTTGTTGGGGGGTTTGGGGATACAGACAGTAAATAAAATTGCTAATTTGGAGGGGGGGTGATAACTTACAGCCGCTTTGCTGGATGACTGATTGTAAGATGAAAAGTGTACCACGCAAATTAGAACAAACTGTGAGAGTTTGAGTCACCAATGTTATATAGCACTAAGAGCTAGTTATAAAAACTCTAAACACATATGCAGTCTATTTTTCACTTAAATTTGGGTCAAAAACTGTTCATTTTCCTACCTAGCCCTCCTTACAGTAGTTCTCACTACCAAATCCTTGCCCGTGCTCTCTCCAATCCCCAGTCACTCACAAGCAGCTGCTCCCTGATTTTCACCCCTCCCTTCAGTGACTGGGAGGTGGGGGCAGAGTAGTGTAGAAAAGAGCACAGGCAGGCAGACTAAAATACACCCTTTTCTGTCTGAGGGGTTAACTTACAGAGCCGCTCTGCTTCTTATCAGCAAGTGTAGATAGCTCTGTCATTTTACGGCCAACCGCTCCTGTGATCTCTGGCAGGAAATATCGGGAGGAGGAAGAACAGCGTCTTCAGCACACATGTTGGGCATGCATGGGCCCCTTGAGGGCCCTTTTCCACCAGTGCATTTGCGCTGGCTGAATCGCAAAAACGCAAACCGCTAGCGATTTTACAATCGCTACGGTTTGCTTTTTAACATAGGAATCGCGGTAGGTCATTTCCACTACCGCAATTCGTTTTTGCCGGGAACGCGAACGCGCGGCGGATCGATATTTGCCGCGATTTTGCTATGCAGTGCATAGCATAGCAAAATCGCGGCCGCGAACGTCGGGGAATCGCCGGTAATTGCGATTCAGCAATCGCTAGCGTTCAGCGTGAACGCTAGCGATTGCTAGTGGAAAAGGGCCCTAAGAGGGCGGGCCCAGTCGCCACGGTGACCGCTGCGACCACAGGCCCTACGCCAGTGCAAATATATACATTTGGCAATCCTTATGGGGCCCTAAGCAGATGCTTGAGGTGCCTGGTTGATAATCCGGCCCTGCAAACAGATCAGCAGGACCGACACTCACCTGCTATGTTTTGCAAGGAAACCTCAATATCCCTCTCAAAAAAACAAAACTTTACCTATTTCACACTTGTTTTGCTACATGAGACGGGTACAGGTATGACAAACTATATCAGCATGTGGTTTGAAAACATCGTTACAATAGTGTCAGCTATCTCACCTCCTTGTAACGGTCAATCCATCTTCAGCGTTATATTAGTAAGCTTATGCACACAGTTTAGACATTGATAATGTCACACATTTCAAGTTAAAAAAAAACTGCATAACCTAACATCAAACACAATATTATATCTAAACTTACTTCGTTCTCTTATTTCTGTGCGTAGGGACTCAAGGACAAAATCCTCCTTATATTTGAGGTCTGACCATCGGCGCTGTAGTTGTGGTTTTGTTCTCTGCACACCAAACTTTTGTTCCAGGGATGAAATGACTCTATCTAGGATCTCATTTTTTCTATCCCTTGGCTGCTTATATACCTGCTTCCTCCCATCGTAATCCTTTTTGTCCAAAATTCGCACCATTTCTGCTATTTCACCCCTGGACATAGCTGTAACATGCTGGGTGTTCCTCCTACGCCTTGACATGATTATGGTGAGAATACTGTGTACGCAGGCAACAAAGGAAATGACATAACAGGAAATGGATGACACAGGAATGCAGTAGCCTTTGGAACGAACGTTCATGAACGTTCATGAAGGTGATGAAAGGCAGTTAAATGCAAAGTGATCCTCCCTTCAGCTGAGGCTTTTCAAAAGCACTTGCTGTGTTGAAAGCAACCATGAATCAGTCTGGAAGGTATGTATATAATGCTTTTATTTCTAATGTAACACATAAATTTGTAACGTTGAAATTATTCTTTCCGATTATTACTAGAAGATCGTTCGTTCAAATACAAACGTTTGTTGCAACATTATAGTAATAATTATCTTACATGATTATCTTTGATTTGGGCTAATTGTGACGAATGTGACCATAACAAGGTTCACTACTAGGTTGCATAGCCTGATGAAATCTACTGTGGAAGATATCTAGGTCACAATAATGTAACTATACTTTACTGTTATAGATTATATTGGTACAAAATGCTAATAATACATTGCACACACAGTAGCTTAACCTTGCCACCTGCTTGCAATGCATTACAGGTAGTCCCCGGTTAAAGAGGAACTCCAGCCTAAACAAACATACTGTCATTAAAGCGGAATATAACCCTGCATTTCAACTTTGCTCTAAAACATTATTTACAGCATATTATATGCAAAAAGCATTTTTTTTACTAGACCAGCATTGGAAGGGTTAAACACAGAGGTTTAGGCAGGGGTCACACTTGTCTTTCAGTTTCTACACCTTTCAGAAAACTGAAAGACAAGTGTGACCTCTACCTTACAACAGCTAATGTAATTTATAGAGAAAACTGACAAATTGCGCAAGATGTCAGTTTTTTTTCTGCGTACGAAATCTACATTCAAGTGTGACCTAGCTCATTGATTAACATGAGTTCTCAGTTGAAAACAGTTTTTCTGTGCAGAAAACGCGCACGAAAGTTGACAAGTGTGACCCCTGCCTAAAAAGTTCCGTGGAGAGATATGCAGAAGTTCAGATTGTTACATTCTATTTAGTTATATGTATCTATTGAGAAATGTTACACACTCTTTGGCTGTCCTCCAACTCCTTCTCAGTCAGAGAGAGTGAGTCACATTCAACACTTAGATACATTTATGTAAACAAAATGTATCTATGTCAGCTTTGGATGCGTCTGCAGAAATCTCCAGGAACTTTAAAGCACTGTGTAACCCTTCCAATGCTGGTCTAGTAAAAAAAAAATGCTGGTTGCATATAATATACTGTAAATAATGTTTTAGAGCAAAGTTGAAATGCAGGGTTATATTCTGCTTTAAGTTACATTAGTTAAGCTAATTAATATAGATAGGTAATATAATAATATTGAAAGAAGGTGACAGGGAGCATGAGACACAGTTCCAACTGTCCTGTGTGCTGATCACCCCTCCCAGTTGCTAGGCAACGTGAATAACAACATAGGAAATCCCATCATGCTTTTGCACAGCATCAGGGAAAAAAAGCCCGGGCAGTTTTCTTTGATAAGTGGAGCTTAGCTAAAAAATGCAGCTAAAAATGATGCTTTGGTAAGAAACACAAAGTTCTGATGCTGTGAAACTGTTAAAGAAAAACCAAGCCTTTTCAGTGCTGCTGAGTAGATTTTTAGTCCGGAAGTTCACTTTAACGAACGAGATAGGGACTGTAGGTTCGTTCTTAACCTGAATCCGTTCTTAAAGAGAATCTGTATTGTTAAAATCACACAAAAGTAAACATACCAGTGCGTTAGGGGACATCTCCTATTACCCTCTGTCACAATTTCGCCGCTCCCCGCCGCATTAAAAGTGGTTAAAGACAGTTTTAAAAAGTTTGTTTATAAACAAACAAAATGGCCACCAAAACAGGAAGTAGGTTGATGTACAGTATGTCCACACATAGAAAATACATCCATACACAAGCAGGCTGTATACACCCTTCCTTAAGAATCTCAAAAGATCATTTGTGTGTTTACCTTCTGTCCCCTTCTTCTCTCATGCACTGAACATTACAGGCTTCCTGCAGACAGCTCTGCCTGTGCCTGTGTTTGTAATTCCTCAGTATGTGTCAGCCAGCTACTTTCACAGCCTAACAGAGGAGGATTTTTATCCAGCTCTCTTCTATCACTGATAAGATAGCAGAGACGCTGCTAGCTTATGTAAATAAAACACACACTGGAGTGTGCATAGAGGAACAGACCAGCACGGAAGAGTTGGCAGCCTTCCAGACACAGGCCGACAAGTCTGACAGGGGAAAGATACATTGATTTATTACAGAGACCGTGATAGTACAAAGTGCTGCAGTGAGCCAGAACAGATTAGAATAGGTTTAGGAACTTGTAGGATGGTAGAAAAAACGTTGTAATTTTTGTTACAGAGTCACTTTAATGTCACACAAGAAATATTCACAAACCCCGAGTTCCTAAAAGAATTTCTTGAACTATACAGGGCACACCCAATGCCTTTGGAAAATGAAGTCGAAAGAATACTCGAATAGACATATGAAGCTGAAAGCATATAGTGAACTAGTGAAGTTGTGCCAACCACTGCTTCCTAAGGCCAATGTAGAATATTTGAATGGAAGAATACAAAATCTAAGAACTGTATTCAAAAAAGAACTGAATAAAGTAAATGAATTGCATAGATCAGGAGCAGCTGCTGATGACATATATACACCAAGATTATGGTATTATGATCTCCTACTCTTCACAGCAGACCAAGAAGAAGGGCGACAATCTGTTTGTAGTCTCCTCAACGACAATGGGGTAAAGGATCAAACGCAGAAGCAGCAAGGGCAGGGGAGGACTGGGACCTTTTGGCCTGGGGGGAAACACAAACCAGAGGCCCGTTATCATGGCAGCCCCAGCCCAAATGATGTCACACACGCACCCCACGTCGTATATGCCAGTAGTCACGTGGAGCACCAATGCGGAAATACAGGCAACAGGTGAACATAATACATTTTGAGGGACAACGGCCGGGGTTTACGTCGTGTCTATCATTCGTGGTTATTGCATGGCGTGATTATCGCATCTGACAACCACATTGGTCTGAGATTTCCCATCCCAACATCTCAGATGGATACATTTAACCAATTTCCACCCAACATTTTTATCTGAATCGATAATATCAAAACAGATGGTCGATCGGCTGTCAAGTCAGCAGATGTATGGCCACTTTAATTCCGCAAAGCTCATTCCTCCCCCCCCCCCACACACACTTATGTCCTCCCCTTCGCCACCATCTCTACTAATCCCTCAAATATGCCCCTCTTCCACCTTGGATATCCCCTCCCCCTTTACCAGACACATCCTTACTGACCTCCCTGCTGACACCATGATCCCTGCCTGGTTAATGCTAAGGGTTCCCATTGACTTACATTAACCACTTGCCGACCGCGCACTCATGACGCGCGTCGGCAAAGTGGTAGCTGCAGAACCAGCGACGCACATGTGCGTCGCCGGCTGCAGGCTAATTAATCAGGAAACAGCCGCTCAGGGATCTCCGGCCAATCAGCGTCCGGGGATCGCTGTCACATGACAGGCAGGAGCCTGTTAGAGGCTGCAGAGGACAGATCCGTTCCTGTGCAGCCTCCGATCTCTCGGAGAAGGGAGGGAGAAGAGGGAGAGGGGGAATCCTGCGGTGGAGGGGGATTTGAGGTGCCCCCCTGCCAGCCACACGCAGGCAGGAGCGATCAGACCCCCCCAGCACATCATCCCCCTAGTGGGGAAAAAAGGGGGGCGATCTGGTTGCTCTGCCTGTTTGATCTGTGCTGGGGGCTGTAGAGCCCACCCAGCACAGATCTTAGAAATCAGCGCTGGTCCTTAAGGGGGGGGGGGGGATAAGGCTGAGTCCTGAAGTGGTTAAAATCATGGTAAAATCGCGATCGCGGTAAAATCGCTCAGAAAAGCACTTATAGTGTGTCTGAGACCTTATGCAGAGAAGGGGAGAAACGTTGAGGAGAGAAAAGCTGAAAGAGAAGGAAGAAGATAGTTAAGTGACAAGACAATATGTTCTGTACAGCACTGTGGAAGATGGCCGCACTATATAAATACTAAATAATAATATCAATAATTTGCCTCACCAGGATTGCAGTTTTATTTGGCTTTCCTGTATGACAAGAAGACACAGCCAGTTAGCACTAGGGGAAGAGGGAAACAAAGGTGAATGAGGGAGGCTGGTGCACACCAAGAGGGCTTCTGAGCGTGTTTCAAATCGACAGTGATTTGAAAAGCGCTTGGCTAATGTTACCCTATGACGGTGTTCCCACAGCAGCGTTGTGATTTTTTTAAAAATCGCAAACACACTGCATGTAGCATTTTTTGGAGCGATTCATTTAAATATCGCTCTGAAAATCGCTTCACAAAATCGCACTCGCAAATTGCTAGCGATTGCTATTGCGATTTTGGTGTGCACTAGCCCAGAGAGAGACTGAGAATAGCCTGAGATGGAGCAGAACTATATTGCAGTCTCACATCACACAGAGGCTACTTGCCTGTAATAGGACTCCTGTCCCTGCCAGTCTCTCACACAAGTCAGAAAGCAGCCCTCCTGGAGTCTAGGGACTGTCAAAAACTTTTCAACTTGTTTAACGCCTTATCCACACATGCAGTCATTATAACAATGGGAGGAGACAAGACAGATGTTTGCCCACAGACCCTCCAGGCAAGCTCTGCATCATGCTGTGTATATTTACCAGCTTGCCTGCCCTCTAATTGCACTTTTATCAGCTAGCCTAGTGTTTCACATTGCCTTACAACAACAAACCTGAATACACCAGACCCTAAATCACTGAATGAAAGGCAGCCTGGGGGGAGATTGCCCCCTTCCCCCCTGGCCAGTCCGCCCCTGGCACAGGATCATGCAGAATCAGAAGTAATAGCTTAATTATTTTCCCTTTTACATACTGTTTCTTTTATAACATGGAGTGTGTCACTGTTATGGCAAACTCTATACCTGCATTTAAAGGGGGCTTAGATGCTTTCCTTGCATTGAAAGACATCCATGTCTACACAATTACTAGGTAATGCCTAATGATGTTGATCCAGGGATTTTATCTGATTTATCTGGAGTCTGGAAGGAATTTTTTTCCCTTTTAGGGCTAATTGGACCATGCCTTGTAAGGGTTTTTTGCCTTCCTCTGGATCAACAGGGATATGTGAGGGAGCAGGCTGGAGTTGTACTTTGTTCTCTGGTTGAACTCGATGGACGTGTGTCTTTTTTCAACCCAAATAACTATGTAACTATGTAACTGTTGTAAAAAAACACTGAGTGGACAAGCACCAATAACTGTATTTTTGCATAGACAAAATACTCTAGCTGAAAATGTGTTTTGAGAGTGCTAACTTTAGGGTTGCTCGTCGGATCCCGCGGAATTTAGATTTCCGCAATTCCGGTCGGAAATTGGCAGTTCCGTTCCGGTGAGCCGGAACGGAACATCTATGGCCTCGATTCATAAAGCATTACCTCATGCGGTAATGCTGAAAACAGCAGACTTTACCGACCACTTAGCAAAATGTCAATTCATAAAGGCTGTTACCGCATGAAAAGCTGACATTACCGACCAGGGAGATAAATTACCGACTTGGCTGCAGTTACCGACAACACATGTCAGTAAATTGTCAGAAAATGTCAATTCATAAAGCCTTCAACAAGCGGTAAGCCTGGAGGTAGTTACCGACACCTCTGGTGAGGTCTTAACAAGTTACCGACTGCTCTGACAGCCCTGATTAATGCAAAGTGCAGAGATCCGAAAGTCTGTTTGATTCATCTGTGGAGAGAGCCAGAAGCCGTCTGTGTGAATCATTTCAGCAGGCAGGGAAAGACTGTGTGACTCATCTGTCTGAGTCATCAGTGGAAAGAGCTGGCTGTGTGAGTAATTTCTGCAGGCAGGGAAAGACTGTGTGACTCATCTGTCTGAGTCATCAGTGGGAGAGCCAGAGAGAGCCGTTTGTGTGATTCATTTCTGCAGGGCAAAAAGGGAATCGGAACACTGCTCTACTCTACCGCTCAATGGACTGCGGTAATTTACCGACCTCCAAGGGCAGCTGGGGAAATCTTTATGAATTAGCACACAGACCGGGAAAATACCGAGTGCGGTATTTTCCCGACAAGATTTTTTTTATCGCACTGCTGTTTATGAATCGAGGCCTATATCGGTAATTACTATGCGGAATTCTGTCGGAATTTAGAGCCATTGGAAATCAAAAGCCAATCAGAAGCGTGTAAAAGCTGCATTTACTGTTAGGCAGAATTTTTAAGCCAATCAGAAGGATCGGAAGGGATAGACCCATCACAGAAGCTTAAAACACGCTGATTTCTGCATTAAAATCAGAATTTCTGCACCAATTAGAATCTTAACAAAAACCAACCAATCCTACGAGCAACCAGCTCCTAGCTACCTATCATCAGCTATCCCACCCATTTTGTATATAAGAGAGGTGTGACAGTCACGAAGCTTGTGGGTTTCAGTCTGGTGTTTTGGAGAGAGGAGAGACAGACCCATATTAGTTGTTTCAACATAAAACAATAGTCTTTTTAAAGACTGTATATAAAACAAAAGTCTTTTTAAAGACTATGAGTGAGAGTGTGAGCTATTAGTAGTAGTAGGTGTATTTGTGAGAAAGTGACAGTAGATTGTTAGTTTGAGTGATAGATTGTAGGGATGGTCGGAATGCCAATTTCCGATTCCACGGTAAATCCGCATTCCGCCATTGCCAAATACCGAATTTCCGCAGGAAATTGCGGAAATTCTGCCCGACTTTAACATCGATTTTCTCAAAAACTATAAGGTCTTTTTGAAAACCTTTTTTTGGCATCTTGTTCACAAGATTCAGTTTAATAAACCCTGAAAATTTGGTGTTTCTAGGACTTATGGGGGCTTTGCTATTAACCGCTAAAGTCGGCGGATTTTTACTGTAATGTAAAATGCAGAAAATAGGCAGATGCAGATTCTCTGCATTTTACATTACAGTAAAAATCCGCTGACTTTAGCTTTCAGGGTTTATTAAACTGAATCTTGTGAACAAGATACAAAAAAAAGTTTTCAAAAAGACCTCATAGTTTTTGAGAAAATCGATGTTAAAGTTGAAAGGAATGTCTGCGATTTCCGGCGGAAATTTCCGCGATTTCCGGCGTAAAAGCCTACCTACCGCACCTGCATTACCAATTTCCGCATTCCGATGCGGAAATGCAATTTCCGATCGGAATTTTGGAAATTGCATTTCCGCGGAATCCGAATGAGCATCCCTAATAGATTGTAGTGTAGTGTACTAGTAGTTGCTGTGTGGGGAGGGTTAGAGAGAGCCAGCCAGGCCGCAGGCTTAGTGTTTGACAGGGTGAGAGAGTTAGGTGATTGATTAGTTGAGTGCAGTGCAAGTATTTTTGTTTGTTTTCTAAGTTCATTTTTTTTCTCTTTATTTTGTTTTCTTTTTATTTTCTTTATTTCACCCCCTTATTTTCTTATCTGTTTTTTAGTTCAAGTTAGGTGGATTTATTTTACTTTGGTTCTGTCGCTCATGCCCCTTCCCCAATAAACTTTTTTGGCCCCAAAACAATGGAGCGAGAGCAGCAGCTATTTCTTGCCACTCCTAAAGTCACAGGCGTCGAACTCCAGGCCTGGAGGGCCAGATCCATGCCAGTGTTTAGGATGGACTGAGAAATGGAGAAATGTGTTCTACCTGATGGACCACACCTTTCCTAATTCAGTCCCATCAATTCATTTGAGCTGTGTCAAAAACTTGGAAGGACCTCAGCCCTCGTAGGACCGGTTTGACATACCTGCCTAAAGTGATGGTGGTGTTGGTGGATCACATCAAGGACATGATCAGGTTGAGGGTGTCAGCAGCAGGAAGCGTTCCCCCCCTGATCAGAGATGTCTTCCCTGTGTTCGCACGCTGGAAAATTTTGACAGAGCAGCAGGCGAACAGAGTTGTTGATTATTTCGATCAGGAACCCTCTACCCAGTCTGAGGAACTTGAAGCTAGTGGCAGCAGCACCAGTAGTGGCCGCCAGGTTCCTCATGACCAGAACCCGACCGCAGCTGCTTATCTTGACGAGGTTGCTTCCTCCCAGTACTCTCCTCCAGAATTAAAGCACACCTATGTCGATGAGAGAGATGTGCAGAAGGATTGGGTTGAGGCATTGGAGGAGACCATGGGACTAAGCTCCTAAGAAGTGGTGGGTTCTGTGGTGACAGAAATGGCCCCTGTGTTTTCTTCATCCAGTAATCCATCACAACTGGGAGCTTGTGTCACCACCAATCAACATCACCACCAGTCAACTACAGAGGTGTTTCGTGGCCAGGTGGAGGGTCCAGAAGAGTCACATATGGTTATGGGTCCAGAGATTTTGTTGAACTGGATGATGTTTTGGATGATGAGGTGGCTGATCCAACGTGGTCATCATCTGGAGGGTTAGGCACTAGCAGGCGTGAGCAGCATGGAGAAACAGAGCAGACGGTTGGCCAGCAGCCTGCAAGTGCTTTCCCGTCTGCCAGTACCCACTAGTCCAATGCTGAGCATCGACGTGCTAGAACAAGTCGCACCACTGTTCCATGTGCATGCTAGAGATGGCCCGAACCTCCGATTTTAGGTTTGCGAACCTCCGCAAACATTCACGAACTTGCGAACTTTTGCGTACCTCAATAGACTTCAATGGGGAGGCAAACGTTGAAAACTAGAAACACTTATGCTGGCCACAAAAGTGATGGAAAAGATGTTTCGAGGGGTCTAACATCTGAGTTTTTGCATGGATGAGTGGGATAGATGCCAAAAGTCCTGCGGGAAAATCGGGATTTGCCGCATAGCAGCGTTTTAAGGGCAGAAATCACATTGCATGCTAAATTAAAGGCCTAAAGTGCTTTAAAACATCTTGCATGTGTATACATCAATCAGGGAGTATAATTAGAGTATTGCTTCACACTGACACACCAAAATCACTGTGTAACGCACCGCAAACAGCTGTTTGTGTTGTAATGGCCATGCTGGACTGGTGCGCACCATGGCGAGAGTGCAGGCGATAGCGGTTTTCAAGCCCATATTGTCGCCAGGCTGAGGTAGCTCAATGACAGAACAACAGTGATCGTCCAGTTGATCGAATTTGGCCTGTCCACAATGAAGCAACGACTTTATTATGCCGCCCCCCGAGACACGCATATAGCTGGTGGTCATTGCTTCATTGTGATGGAAATGGGCATATGTACATGCCTTTTGTTTTGTTGTTGCAGCTGCAGTGCAGCCAGAAAAATTAGGCAGGCATGTACACGCACCAGAAAAATTATTATAGTGGCCGCTGCTAGCAGCAGCCTTAAAAATTCAGAAATCTGCCTGGAGTCCTGGACCCTGTTGGTGGTGGCGGAGAAGGCAGTCAAGCGGCATGCAAGCAGAGATCTTGTGTGTGGGGACTGACTTAGTCTTTGGGCGGGCAGTAGCCCTCCAAGATACATGCCTCATTCATTTTGATAAAGGGGAGGTACTGAACACTTTTTTGACTATTCTCAGTGACAATGCCTCCAGCTGTGCTGAAGGTCCTTTCTGACAGGACGCTTGAGGCAGGGCAAGACAGAAGTTGGATGGCAAATTGGGACAGCTCTGGCCACAGGTCAAGCCTGCGCACCCAGTAGTCCAAGGGTTTATCGCTGCTCACAGTGTCTACATCCACACTTAAGGCCAGGTAGTTGGCTACCTGCCGGTCGAGGCGTTGGTGTAGGGTGGATATGGAAGCGCTAAGGTGAGGCGTTGGACTAAAGTATGTCCGCATCTCCAACATCACCATGAGATCGCTGGAGCGTCCTGTCCTTGCCTGCGTGGACATGTGAGAAGGATTACTGGCAGTGGTACCTTTATTGCGTTGTGCTGTGACATCACCTTTAAACGCATTGTAAAGCATAGTTGCCAGCTTGTTCTGCAAAACATCTCTGCCACTTTGTGCCTATACCGAGGGTCTAGTAGCGTGGCCACCCAGTACAGCTCATTCCCCTTGAGTTTTTTTTATACGGGGGTCCCTCAACAAGTTGGACAGCATGAAAGATGCCATCTGCACAAAGTTGGATGCAGACGTACTATCCATCTCCTTTTGCTCTTCCTCAGTGATGTTAGCTAAGTTCTCCTCCTCCCCCCAGCCATGAACAATACCACGGGAAAGTTGAGCAGCACAAGCCCCCTGTGACACCTGCTGCCTCATCCTCCTCCTCCAAAACAACACCTTCCTCATCATCTGACTCCTCTTCCCCAAACAACTCTTTCTCCTCCTCCTCCTCCCCCCTCTGTGCTGCCGCAGGTGTTGAGGAATCATCTGCTTCTGCTGAGAATTGATCCCACAACTCTTCCTCCCGTTCCTGTTCACGCTCCTCCACAGCTTGATCCACCACTCTAGGCACGGCACGCTCCAGGAAGAAAGCATACGGGATCAAGTCGCTGATGGCGCCTTCACTGCGACTTACCAGGTTTGTCACCTCCTCAAAAGGCCGCATGAGCCTGCAGGCATTTTGCATCAGTGTCCAGTACTTCGGCCAGAACATCCCCATCTCCCCAGACTGTGTCCTTTGGCTGTAGTTGTACAGATACTGTTTGACGGCTTTCTTCTGTTGTAGCAGGCAGTCCAGCATCAGGAGGGACGAATTCCAGCGAGTCGGGCTATCACAAATCAAGCGTCTCACCGGCAAATCTCACCGGCAAATTGTTTCTCTGCTGAATATCGGCAAAGCGTGCCATGGCCATGTAAGACCGCCTGAAATGCCCACACACTTTCCTGGACTGCTTTAGGACGTCCTGTAAGCCTGGGTACTTAGACACACATCTCTGAATTATGAGATTCAGCACATGTGCCATGCAGGGTACATGTGTCAACTTTCCCAAATTCAAAGCCGAAATGAGATTGCTGCCGTGGTCATACACCACATTGTTGATCTCCAGTTGGTGTGGGGTCAGCCACTGACCCACCTGTTTGTTCAGAGCAGCCAGGAGAGCTGCTCCAGTGTGACTCTCCGCTTTGAGGCAAGACATGTCTAAGATGGCGTGACACCGTCGTACCTGGCATGCAGCATAGGCCCTGGGGAGTTGGGTCTGTCTAGCTGGAGAGGAGATTGCAGCACCAGTAGAGTTGAACTGCCACTCAGCCAAGGAGGAGGAGGAGGATGACAGCAAAGAGGATGTAGCAGGAGGAGAGGAGGTGGCAACAGGCCTGCCTGCAAGCCGTGGAGGTATCATTTGGTCCGCTTCACAGCCCAATGGGCTGTGTAAGTAATGTACCTGCCCTGACCGTGCTTGGCAGACCAGGCATCCGTGGTCAGATGGACCCTTGACCCAACACTGTGTGCCAGAGATGACACCACTTGCCTCTCAACTTCATGGTACAGTTTGGGTATCGCCTTTTTGGAGAAATAATTGCGGCCTGGTATCTTCCACTGCGGTGTCCCAATGGCCACAACGTTTTGGAAGGCCTCAGAGTCCACCAGCTAGTATGGTAACAGCTGGCGAGCTAACAGTTCCGCCAAGCCAGCTATCAGACGCCGGGCAAGGGGGTGACTGGCAGACATTGGCTTCTTCCGCTCAAAGATTTCCCTCACGTACACCTGGCTGCTGCTGTGGGCAGAGGAGCAGGAACCACTCAAGGTGTGAGGCAGAGTGGAGGAGGGAGGCTGTCATTGTAAAGGTGCAAGGGAGAAAGCGGCTGAAGATGCTGCACCTGAAGGAAGAAGAGGAGAAGGAGGGTTGCTTTGCTTTTGTGTGCTGCTTTTCCTCAGGTGGTCTTCCCAATGCAGTTTGTACCTTTTCTGCAGGTGCCTTCATAAGGCAGTTGTCCCTACATGGGTGTTTGCCTTTCCACGGCTCAATTTTTGGTGGCAGAGTACAGATGGCATTGCTCTGATCTTTGGCATACACACTAAATAATTTTTCCACACCGCTGAGCCACCCTGGGGTGTGAGCACTATGGTGGCCTCAGCAGCTGACGTTGAAGGGCATGTTGGCTGGCTGTCCATAGGTGGCGATACATGGCGCCGGACACTGCTACCAGCTGTCCCCTGCTTCTTTCTGGAACTTGTCTCCTCCTACTCCTCTCTGACTCCCCCTCTCAACTGTCCCCCTGGTCATCATGTCTCTTAGGATCCCATGTGGCATCCGTATCATCATAATAATCATAATCATCCTCCCCAGCTTCGCTTGCCTCAGACACCTCCAAAACTGCACCAACAGCAGGTACTTCATCATCCTCCTCCTGACACCTTATGTCCATAGTGTCGCTGCCTAACTCAGACATATGAGGTGGTGTAACTTGCTTAGCGCCTTCATCTGGTTATAACAATAATGGCTGTGCATCAGAGATTTCCCCACCAAATAACTCCTGCGAAATGTCAATTGTAGCAGATGTGGTACTTGGAGTAGCGCTGGTGGATGCGGAAGATGAGGCGTTCTGTATTAAATAGTCAACCACGTCCTGACAATGTTGGGAGTTGATGAGATGTGCCTTCTTCTGAGCACTGTACTTTGGGCCAGGGCCACACGAAATCACGTCAGCACAACCTCGAACAGACCTGCCGGGTGACCTGCCTCTGGCTCTGCCTCTGCCTGTTGTTTTGTCCATATTGGGGGGGGTATGAAGTGAAAGGTATGCATTGACTTGACTAATACAATGTGCAGTCACACAGGTGCAGTGAAAGGTAGGAAGAAGTGACTGGTATTACAATACAATGTGCAGCTGTCGCACAGGTGCAGTTAACAGGTATGCACGGACTGGTATACTAAACAGTGTGCGGTCACACAGGTGAAGTGAATAGGTAGCAGTGACTGGTATTACAATACAATGGGCAGCTGTCACACAGGTGCAGTTAACAGGTATGCACAGACTGGTATACTTAACAGCATGCGGTCACACAAGTGCAGTGAACAGGTATGCCGGGATTGGTATTACAAATGTGCAGCTGTCACACACAGGTACCGTGAACAGGTGCAATGACTGGTGGTATATTACACTGCTTGCGCTCATGTAGGTGCACAGTACAGGTTACAGGTATGCACTGCAGTGATTGGGATTACAAATGTGCAGCTGCCTGTCACACACACACAGGGACCGTGAGCAGGTGCAAAGACTGGTGGTATTCACAATGCGTGCGCTCACATAGGTATAGGCAGGTATGTGCACTGAATAGTAAACAGGTGAGGTGCAGTGATTGGGATTACAAATGTGCAGCTGCCTGTCACACACACAGATAGTCACTGAACGTGCTGGGTCTGGCTGGCAGTGGCACAGTAGGAATTACCAAGTCTGTCTATGCAACACAAGTGTCTGTGGGACACACACACACAAAAATAATAGATCACAAGAACAAGATTAGCTCTCAAAAGAGCTGCTGAGGGGTGCTTTTTTAGCAATAAGAATCGGCAAGGAGCAAGCCAACAAGCCTACAAGAGCCTAACTAAGCTTTCCCTATAGATCTCTGCAGCAGCTCTCACTTCTCTAATTACTGCAGGCACACGAGTGATTGAAAAGCCTGACGCCGCCTGATTTTTATAAGGGGGGGTGGGGCTCCAAGAGGGAGAGTAGCCTGATTGGCTACAATGTGCCTGCGAACTGTGATGTAGAGGATCAAAGTTGACCCTCATGATGCACTATGGGGGCAAATCAAAATTCCAGAAAAGTTTGCAGTTTTCTACGATCGCGAGCCCCGGAAGTTCACCGATTACCGTTCGCCGGCAAACCGTTTGGGCCATCACTAGTGCACGTACGTCCCCATCATGGAATTATTTTACTGTTCTGAAAGAGGATGAATCCAGGGCCGTCTGTTCTGTGTGCCGTAAATCGGTGAGCAGAGGCAAATCGAGCAGCGGGTTTGGCACTTTAGGGCTGATAAGCCATCTGTGCAACCACCACAGACGGGAGTTTGAATATGTAAAGAATTACAATAAGATGGGTGGAGGAAAAGCAGCAGCAACAGGCCCCTCCTCTTCTTTTTCTAGTCGTCCTGTCCCTATCCAACCTGCTCAGTCCCATTTTACTTCAAATCCCTCTGCATGCAGGCTGGAAGAGGACTCCAGACCTCGGCAAGCACCTCATCATCACCCTTGTTGGTTTCCTCTGAATCACGAGTGTTCCAGCGTCAGGCCTCTGTGCCAGAAATGTTGCAGAGGAAGTGGATGCTCCCTGCAACTGATCCGTTTGTTGTAAAAAATTGCTCCTGGCAAGGCTGTTGGGCGAACAGCTGCTGCCCTACCAGTTTGTGGATTGTGCTCCCTTCCGCAGACTGATGAACAGTGTTGCTCCACAATGGCGGGTCTCCAGCCGCCATTATTTTGCCAAGAATGCTATCCCTGCCCTTCACCAGCACATTGTGGAGTGTGTCAGCCGGTCTATGGATCACGCTGTCGGTGGCAAGGTGCACTTCACTATGGATGGCTGGAGCAGCAAGCATGGGCAGGGAAAGTATCTAACTTTTACCGCCCTTTGGGTCACCCTCCATGGTGCTGCTGAGGAGGGTGCAGGATCTGGGGCATCTCAGCTGGTGGTGCCGCCACGTGGGATGAAAGGAAGGCTTGTTCTACTTCCCTCTGCTACCTGTTCTGTCCAGGGCCAGTCTGCCGTTGCTGAGCCTCCCAGCAAGTGGTCCTGCTCCTACACTGGTCCGCAGCACCATCGATGCCAAGGAGTGCTGAAATTTGAATCCATGGATGAGAACAGGCAAACCAGATCTGTAATCCTTGCAGCCTTACAGGATTAGATTGGGCAGTGGCTGTCCCCCCGAAAACTGGAGACAGGTGTAGTGGTGTTTGATAATGGTGCCAACATGCTAGCCGCTATTTCTGAAGATGGCTTCACTCACTTACCTTGCTTGGCCCACGTCTTTAACCTTGGAGTCCAGAAGTTCTTACGTACTTTTGATGGGTTGAAGGATGCTGTGGCCTCAGCACGAAAGGTGTCAGCCCACATTCGTCGCTCTGCAGGCCTTGAAACTGCTGCAGCGCCGCCATAGCCTGCCGCAGCACAGGCTTATTTCTGATTGTCCGACGCGGTGGAACTCCACCCTCCATATGCCGGAGAGGTTGTGGGAGCAGCGAATGGCAGTCAGGTTATACCTGTCTCAGACATCTACCTCCAGAACAGGGCCACTGGACTACATTACTGGGGACCAGTGGCAGCTGATTGGACAGGTGTGTAAAGTCTTGGAACTATTTGAGCAGGCAACAAAATTGGTCAGTAAGGAGCACTGTAGCATATCAGAAGTGCTCCCTATTGTCTTCATGCTGGACAAGGCTCTCGACAAAGTGCTCGGACAGGGGGAGGAAGCCCTACTGAACAGTGGTCTGTCAAGTGGAGGAGTGAGTTAGCATGCTCAAGTCCTGGATGAGGAGGCAGAGCTTGTGGAAGTGGAAGAGCCCATTGTCCGGGGGTGGGAAGAAGATTCTGATGTGGAGCTGGAGCATGACGACAGTTCTGACAGCCAGGAAGAGGTGATTAATGGCAGACATCTCTTCCCTATGGCTGCGCATATGCTCCAGTGCCTCCGTAAGGACCCCCGGATTAAAACTTTAAAATCCAGGCTCGACATGTGGGTGGCCACCATCTTAGATCCCCGGTGCAAGGGGAAAATGCGTCAGTTCATACCCCCCTCCCAAGCAGACGCCAGGATGAACCAGATCCGGGATGCCCTTCTTTGTTGGGTAGAAGATGCGTTTCCTGAACCTCTATCCCAGGCCCAAGCTACCAAGCCTCATCACATTCAGCAAAGGTCTGGTGGTCCCACTCCCAGCAGCAGCACCAATAGCCAATCTGTGAACCTGCTGAGTATGTTGAAGGAATTTTATCAGCCAATGCCAGATATTCCTTGTAGCAGCAGCACCACCAGCAGGCAAATTAGTCACCGCCAGCGGCTGGCCCGTATGGTGAATGATTACTTGTGGTCGGCCAGTGCTCCAGACAATACGGAGAGTAATGATGACCCCATGGAGTATTGGACAAAACAACTGGATACCTGGCCTGAACTCGCTCAGTATGCACTGGAGGTTCTTGCATGCCCTGCCACCAGTGTTCTTTTTGAGCGAGTATTTAGCGCTGCAGGTGGGGTGGTCACTGACCAACGGACCCATCTGTCCACAGTGTGGACATACTAACGTTCATTAAAATGAACGAGTCCTGGATCAGTGATAATTACAAGGCCCCTCTCACTGATTCATGATGAAGATTAGACAGACTAAATTAAAATTTTGCTGTTTTTCAAGCCTCAAATGGTTTCCCTTTCAAACTCTGCTGCCTAAAACTATCATCGCATATTTTTGCTTTTTAAGATCATAAAAATGCAGCTTTTACAGCTGTTTGACGTTATATTCTATCCTAACCCTATGCTTTTGGCCTACAGCTTCTCCTGCTGCTCCCAAAAAAATTATAATGACTGCTGTGAAACCACCTCTAGGTCCCATGGCCTACGACAACTCCTGCTGCTCCAAAAAATAATTGTAATGACTGCTGTGGAACAACCTCTAGGTCCCATGGCCTACGACAACTCCTGCTGCTCCAAAAAATAATTGTAATGACTGCTGTGGAACAACCTCTAGGTCCCATGGTCTATGACAACTCCTGCTGCTCCAAAAAATAATTGTAATGACTGCTGTGGAACAACCTATAGGTCCCATGGCCTTTGACAAATCCTGCTGCTCCAAAAAAAAATTGTAATCAGGATTGTGATTCAGCCACCACTAAAGCCAAAGTTATCAGCAGGACTGCCAGGGAACTGGTATTTGTTTAAAAGGAAACATCCATTAGGTTCCCTTTAACATTGTGGAAATTGTTCCGCCAGAATGCGGATTTCCGCGGAATACCGTGGGAAACCTCCTGAATGTAGCGGTAGCGGAATTTCATTATAGCGGAAGGCCGCGCGCCGTGCCGGCCCGCCCGCCCGTCGGCCCGTCTGCCCCTTTGCCCGTCATCCCGTGCCACGCATCACTCTCCCTCAGTGTCTCTGTGTCCCTGCACATGCGCAGAGCGCAAATGGGACGCACACAGGGACATGGGACACAGAGACATTAGAGTTTTATTATAGAGGAAATAAAGAGAACCTGAGGTGGGTTCTAAGAATCCTATCAGCACACAGAGGCTGGGTCTGCATATAATCAGCAGCCTCTGTTACTATACTGTTTCCCCCCAGGCCCCCCCTGCGCTCTGCTGCCCCCCATAAATCACACAGCCGTGCTAGCGTCACGCAGAGTGTCGATAGCCATCTGTTTTCATCTACACTGTCACTCTCGCCGCTTCCCCACCTCCTCTATTTCTCCGCTCCCCGCCTGCGTCCCTTCCCTCCAATCAGCGGGGAGGGAAGGGACGCATGTGGGGAGCGGCGACATAGAGGAGGCGGGGGGAGTGGCGAGAGTGACAGTGCAGATGAAAACAGACGGCTATCAACACTCTGCGTGTCGCTAGCATGGCGGTTTTATTTATGGAGGACAGCAGAACGCGGGGGGAGGGGGGGGTGGGGGGCTGGTGATTATATGCAGACCCAGCCTCTGTGTACTAATAGGTTTCTTAGAACCCAATCCCTTTAAACAATCATTCTGTCTTGCCAGGAGACAGAACCCACATCATTAAAATAATTATTATACATTTCTCTGGTTCTTTTGGTCTCAGTTGTAGCATTGCGGGGTGCAGAAATTTGTAGGCCAGTAGGGACATCCCCTGGCAGGATACGTCCATGAGCAATGTCCTCAGTATCCACAGAGTGCTGAGGCAAATAGGTTCCACCATACTCTCTTCTTAGAAAGTTATGCAGCATACAGCATGCAAAAACTATTTTATCGGCCTTGTCAATTCGTAGGTTTATTGCAGTGTGGAGTACACGAAAACGATTTGCCAATATTCAAAATGCATTCTCCACTAAACGCCTTGCCCTAGGGAGACGGTAATTATACACTTCCCTTTGCTTGTTTATAGTTTTTTGAGGGTAAGGCTTCAAAATGTGATGGTGTAATGGAAAGGCCTCGTCTGCCACAAAAACAAAATTTAGACCAAACTTGGTCTGATAAGTATCTGGGAGATGCAGATTGTTGTTTTTTAGCTTTGTCATTTGTTCCATTACTCCCCCATCTGACATACATCATTTTTTTTCCGATGTCAACGTATATAAACGTATAATTTGCATTAACTATAGCCATCAATATAGTACAAAAAAACCCTTTATAATAATAATAAGAAGAAGATCCGGAATGTGCAGGGGGTATAATCCAAAGGTTCTTGCAATCAATGGCTCCACACAGTTAGTAAAATTCCATAAAGAAAATAAATTGTTGCCAATTAACATCCACTCCTCTCGTGTTTGAGGAAACTGTGAACAGAAAATAAAATAAATGAATACACATGATAAATACTATACTACTAGCCAACCCGCGTCGTAGCATACGCCGCATCTATCTATCTAATAGAGTACGTGCCTCAACCTTGAAGCAAGAAGAAGTAGGCTTTCCATGAGAAAATGTATGCGTGCTCAAACACCAAGTTTAAACCTAGCAAGTCTGGCATTGCAAATCCGGCCTAATTGGCTATTCATGAGGCAATGCTCATGCAAATATGCATTTGCTTTCGCATGCCAAACTATGCAGGGTAAAAAAACCAATACTGCAAAGTGCTCTCTCGCTGCCTGGGAACCACAGCGGCACCCCGGAGTGGGAGGCTGGGTGGCGCAGCCGCCCCCCCCCCCCCAAGCGTGGCCAGCGCTGGGGAGAGCCGTCCGCACCCACCTCCTAATATTAAAAACAGCCACTTACCTTAACATCCATTGGGTTCTGCTACATGCACATTAATTTTCTCATGGAAAGCATTTTGTGCAGTTTGTATCCTTTGGAGGCAGGTGGTGGATGGCTTGCTCCGGTGGTGTGAACCCTGGAATGAGTGCGCCTGTCCTCCTCCCCCCCCCCTCTGGAGTGCTGTATGTGAGCCAGCCCTGAGCTCTAAAGCTCGGGGTGACCCATGCTTCTCTCCTTTCTCATGTGGTGCCCCCAAATTAATGCGCATGTAGCAGAACGCAATGGACGTTAAGGTAAGTGCCTGTTTTTAATATTGGGAGGTGGGTGCAGACGGCTCTCCCCGGCGCTGGCCACACTTGGGGGGGGGGGTCGTCCACGCCACCCAGCCTCCCCCTCCGGGGTGCCGCTGTGGTTTCCAGGCACTGAGAGAGCCTGGGACCCTGCGGTCCCCCAGTTGTATAAAAAGGGGGCATTGGGAATCCTCCCCGTGGCGCTCCTGGAGGCCTGGAGCACACCAAAAACTGCTAGCAGATCCGCAAAATGCTAGCAGATTTTGAAACGCTTTTTCTTATTTTTCTGTAGCATTTCACCTAGCATTTTGCGGTTTTGTAAAGCGTTTTTGGTGTAGTAGATTTCATATATTGTTACAGTAAAGCTGTTACTGAACAGCTTCTGTAACAAAAACGCCTGCAAAACCGCTCTGAACTGCCGTTTTTCAGAGCGGTTTGCGTTTTTCCTATACTTTACATTGGAGGCAGAAACGCTTCCGCAATCCAAAAAATGCCTCACCTCAGGAGTATGCGTTTCAGCAAAACGGCTCCCGCTCTGGTGTGCACCAGCCCATTGAAATACATTACCCAAGCGTATCCGCAGCCGCAAGTGGATCGCAAAGCGCTGCCGAACCGCTCTGGTGTGCACTAAGCCGGATAGTGCTAATGTAGCATGTAGCAGGGTGACTGCTTTGTGGTATTGGTTTGTGCATGCATTTGCATGAGCATTGCCTCATGAATAGCCAATTAGGCCAGATTTGCAATGTCAGACTTGCTAGGGTAAGGCCTCTTTTCCATGGACTGTGAATAGGCAGAGAAATGGCTCTCAAACTCTCACAACTGCTCACTGCTGCCTGGTAACTGCTTGCTGCTGCCTGGTAACTGCTTGCTGCTGCCTGGTAACTGCTTGCTGCTGCCTGGTAACTGCTCGCTGCTGCCTGGTAACTGCTTGTTGCTGCCTGGTATCTGCTCACTGCTGCCTGGTATCTGCTCACTGCTGCCTGGTAACTGCTTGTTGCTGCCTGGTATCTGCTCACTGCTGCCTGATAACTGCTTGCTGCTGCCTGGTAACTGCTTGTTGCTGCCTGGTATCTGCTCACTGCTGCCTGGTAACTGCTTGTTGCTGCCTGGTATCTGCTCACTGCTGCCTGGTAACTGCTTGCTGAGCACACAGCTCAACAGTCCGTGGAAAAGAGGCCTTAAACTTGGTGTTTAAGCACGCATACATTTTCTCATGCAAAGTACTTCTTCTTCTTGTTTGAAGGTTGAGGCACTTAGTCTATTATATATATAGATAGATAAATACTATGTAAATACTATGTAGATACAAACATATGGCCTAGTGCACAGCAAAAACCGCTAGCAGATCCATAAAACGCTAGCGGTTTTTGAAGCGTTTTTTCTTATTATTATGGAGCGTTTTGCTAGCGTTTAGCGGTTTTGTGTAGCGTTTTTTACTTAAAGTAAAGCGTTTTTGGTAGCGTTTTTGTGTAGCAGATTACAGATATTGTTACAGTAAAGCTGTTACTGAACAGCTACTGTATCAAAAACGCCTGGAAAAACGCTCTGATCTGGCGTTTTATCAAGCGTTTTGCGTTTTTCCTATACTTAACATTGGAGGCAGAAACGCCTCCGAAATCCAAAAAATGCTGCAGCCCGGGAGTTTGCGTTTCTGCAAAACGCCTCCCGCTCTGGTGTGCACCAGCTCATTGAAATACATTACCCAAGCGTTTCTACATCCGCAAGCGTTCCTAAAAATGCAACCGAACCGCTCTGGTGTGCACTAGGCATATATGAGTAACATAGATTTGTAACAACATAATACTGACCTTAAAATATTCGTCTTTCAAACCATCTATTATAGCCCGGCAAGTTTCTGGAATAATGGTTCCAAGGGACTGTGAAGAAATACCTACAGTGAATTTTAAGTCTTGTAAGGATATACTTGCCAGTGGCCAAGTAGCGTAAAGTGGCACACAAACGATGGTGTAATGCTCTTTCGCATCCAGGTATCACATTCCTGTATGTCTGCAGTCACTACAGACAAGAGGAAATCAAAGGCTGTATCGGACATTCTCAAATGATTTTTGAAATCCTCCGGTGAAGTAAGGCGCAATTCACAGAACAAGTTGTCCCGAGACAGAAGATCACGTTTTTCCAACCAGCTTTTCATCCAAACACGGCCTTTCTTCTTTTGAACAAACAAGTTCAGATTCTGCTTCACTTTCAATAAACAAAAAAAAAGCTACAGCAGCTCTCTTTTGCCGAGATAAGTGAGAAGCCATGGTCAAAACAAAGTATTCCCGTACAGAAAACTACGTTTCCAAATGTACCAACTTCCTACAACACTGTGCAGGCCGTTTATCAGAAAACTTTGTTTTTATAACGATCTTTACATCATTTCCTGTAATCTACGCTTAATAGTCGTTCGTTACATAACGATCTACTCGACTTTTTGTCCATTAATTCATGTAATTTACTTTTTTCTATTGCCCCAAGTTATAGACATAGCTTCCTTATAACGATAAGATCGTTCACTGAAATTCCCAACGATCCAAAATGATGTCATTTCCGCTCTGCGCGCACAACGATCGTTCCCAGATTGTTTGTGTACGAATGATGTTGAAACTTTTCTAATGTTCATCGACCAATTTCTTCTTTACAATCGTTTGTCGTTTACAACGAACGATCGTTATCGTATGTCTGTACGCACCTTTACAGTTTGCGATTTGCAAGCACTTCGAAAATGCAGCAAAATCGTGTTTAGTGGAAAACGACCCTTAACAAAATGTAAATTAAGCAGGTTTGCCACTTTACAAATGTGGCTATTGGAACGATCATTCAATAACTGTAGGGCTGCACGGTGGCGTAGTGGTTAGCGCTCTTGCCTTGCAGCGCTGGGTCCCTGGTTTGAATCCCAGCCAGGTCAACATCTGCAAGGAGTTTGTATGTTCTCCCCGTGTCTGTGTGGGTTTCCTCTGGGCACTCCGGTTTCCTCCCACGTCCCAAAAACATACAGATAAGTTAATTGGCTTCCCCTAAAATTGGCCCTAGACTACGATACATACATAGACATATGGCCATGGTGGGGATACTATGAGGGACAGTTAGTGACAAGACAATATATTCTGTACAGGCGCTGTGTAATATGTCGGTGCTGTATAAACACTTAAATAAATAAATAAAACTAAAAAAAAGGTCTAGTTTACAGTGCTCAATTGTGTTACAGAATAATTCTGCATGTGAATTCGCTGCTCATACAATTCTATGGGGGTGTCACAGTGAGAGGCGTATCTACAGGGGTGCAGGTATGGCATGTGTCGTGGGTGCCTCGTACTAGTGGTGGTGCTCCTTAGCATCCCAGACATTCTACATCTAGATTCTAGTTTTTATCTGGGGGGCATTCTTCTCCCTGGTTACTTTCTCCCTGGTTACATCATTTGGAGGGACACGCTGCCTAACTGTTATTTAGAAAATATGTACAGGCTAACCTATTGCCGTACTTCATTCTTACAGATCATGCTTCACATCAACTTGGACACAACCAATTACATTTAGATTACACCTTCCATTTTTTGGATGGTGACTCTTCCCCCTCCTTCTCTACCCCAGGCGGGTGCAGTTTTCCCTAGATATGAACTCTGCTCACAGTGCTGCATTGTAACTGATCGCTTTATGTTATTATATCTCACTGCATGCAGGCTTTGAATTATATGCAGGCTTTGTATAGACTATGTATGTATAGACTATGTCCAGTCTCCACTGCAATTCACACTCATAACGCATGCGTTATTCAACCGACTACTGTGAATCCAGCCTAATTGTTAGAGTGGCAATTGCACTGAAAAGTGGTCTGATTCAAATGCCCTGTGTATAGATGGACCAATGGGTGCTGGTAAATAATATCATCCAATAAAGTTACATTAGGTATGTCCCTTTTAGCCCTCATAAGATGCAAATCTTGATATGGGCAAATAGAGCTTTTAAAGGGAACCTTAACTGGTGGGGAAAAAAAATTCACTTACCTGGGGGCTTTCCCGAGCCTCCTGCAGCCGTCCTGGGCACAGGACCGGCGCGGGCACAGGACGGCTGCAGGAGGCTCGGGAAAGCCCCCAGGTAAGTGAATTTTTTTCTCCCCACCAGTTAAGGTTCCCTTTAAGGACAACCAGCTTCTCAATGTATTCAGAGATATAAATGAGTTTTGAGTCAGATCATCTAATAATTAAAACATATATTTTATTATAAACATATAAAACATATTAAGAACATTTCTATGTAGCTAGAACAGACACAAGCTGATATAGCCATCATACTAATCATTGTTACATACAATAACAATTCCTCATACAATTTTTCAATAGGGGCTTTTCAACGGAATTCGCTCCCAACTTAGTGACCCCCACTCTATAAAAACTAAGGTGGGGTCACACTGGGATCAGAGTGTCCATATATATACTCAAATAGCAATAGTTATACAATGGCCGAGATATACTATACTCAATATCTCGCCGCGTTTCGTGAATAAGACAGTTGTATAATTCAAGGCACAAATACACTATAGGCTGGTATCCCATGGATTCAAAAGTAGATCCTATATTTGTATGTCTCTCATTTGTATTGCAAGCTCCCAGGTGTCAAAATCATCTCAATTGGAAGCAAAGAGCATGTTACCTGTCTGTTTTAGATAGGGAAAACGAGGTTCTGTCTGAGCAGTTAACTGACAAAACAATGTAGAATGGAGATTTCAGCATGCGTCTCCTGAAGTGTGGTGTTATTTTAAAGTTAGAGTGGTTTTGTCAGATACTGTTCTCTCATTTATAAATGGGACCCATAGGGCCATATTCTATTCCAGGCGATAAGTAGCTTGTAGATGCAATGCTATTGCCGTTTTCCTTTGCGCAGTGGCGGATTGTTAGGGAGCATTACTCAGGTGAAAGCCTGAGCGATGCTCCCTTTTCCCGGGTGAAGGGGGCTTTACACTGTGGTGCTATCCTTCAGCACCATGGCCTTGCTCCCCACACATGCAAGCGCACACGCTGAACATCCGCTGCTGCATCTGGGGGTCTGCTTTAATAAGGACACCCCCAGAGCGCCCCGTTGGGCCACCTCACATCGCCAAAACCCCCCAAGTAGCTGCGTCAGACACCCCTGGCAATTTGCATACCGCGGCTAATCACCCGCCATAAGTTTCCCGATGTTGTAATTACAGTGTACTCTCACTGTAATCACTGTGTATTGGAGCACCAGCAATCCATCTTTGAAGCTCCTGCTAGGGCTCCCCATTGGTCCACTGTCTGAGCCAATGAAATGTTGCAGACAGTAGACCAATGGGGAGTCCTGAAGCGAGCTTCGAAGATGCTTTGCTGGTGCTCCGATACACAGTAATTACAGTGAGAGAACACTGTAATTACAGCGCCGGCACTTGCGGCGAGAGGCGGAGGAAGTTTTTGCGGTGGTATGTAAATTGCTAGGAGTTTCCAGCGCAGCTACGTGGGGGGCTTCGGTTATCTGTGGCGACCCCCTTTTTTTGAAGATCGCCTCAGGCGGCAAAAAGTCTAGGGCCGGGCCTGCTAAGAGATTATATCGCCCAAGCGAATTATTTTCTGCTACAGGGGTGTTAAATTAAGTAGGATAAGGCGAAGCTCCCCTCACCTGAATTAAGAACTAGCCAGCACTTAGGATATGGCCCATAAACTCTAAACCTTAAACTAACCATTACAAATGCTCTTAACCCACCATCAACAAACACTTCTAATTCTAAAGCTACAAAGCACACTTTAGATTTTCTTTGGCCAAAACTATTTTTGATTGAGTCTGCTGAAAATCTGAAGTGCGTACAGCTGTCCCCTGATGTCATTGAACTCTTCGGCTGAGATCGGCCAGTATTTATCATCTTGACTGATAGCCCTTTTGCTCTGAAGAAATTTCAAAGAAAGCTCCCACAGTGCAGTGCTGCTTGCGTCTCCTCCCACCTCTTCTCTCCATAAAGTAGAACCCGCTGCTCAGATGGGGGCTGTACAGTATGTCCATACAGTGATCATTCCAAAACATCCACCCCAAAATGTGTACTACTGACTATTTTGGGTAACAAAACTCTCATGTGTGTACCAGGTTATACACCTTCCTTTATCTTTGCTCTGGGCAAATTTATACTTTTATATTTTCCGCTGAAAAACTTTACCCATTACTCTCTTCATTGCGTCATTTCTTAAGCCGTAGATGATGGGATTCAGCATTGGCGTGAGTAAGGTGTACCCCAAGGTAGCCGCCCTTTCCCCAATTCCAGCTGCTCCGCCAGATGGTCGGAAATAAACTGAGGTTATTGTCCCGTAGAACAGGCAGACCGTTGTCAGATGAGAAGAACAAGTCGAGAAGGACTTGTGCCTACCAGCAGTAGACTGAAGGCGGAAAAGTGCCACCAAGATGAACGTGTAAGAGAGGATGATGCATAGGAAAGGTATGGCAACGGACACCGCCCCCTCTGTCACAATAAGGGAGAAGTTTGACGACGTGTCTGAATCGGCCACGGACAGTACTTGTGAGATTTCACAGAAAAAATGATTAACCTTTTTTACTCCAAAATATCGAAGAGCGGTCAACATGAGGACGTGTAGAAGAGAATGAGAACAGGCAGCTATCCATGAGATGACGACCAACACAACACATATACTGTGGTTCATCTTCAAGGAGTACCTCAGCGGGCTGCAGATGGCCACATAACGGTCATATGCCATGACGGCCAAGATGTTGTTCTCCAAGTTGCCGAAAGAGATGAAGGAAAACATCTGAGTGACACAAGATATGAAGCTAAGTGACCACTTGTTGGAAAGGAGGGATGAGAGAAGGGTCGGGATTGTGCTGGACGTGAAACAGATGTCCACCAGTGATAGGTTGCTCAGGAAGAAGTACATGGGAGAGTGGAGGGATTGGTCATAAGCTATGCAAGAAAGGATTGTCAGGTTCCCTGAGAGGGTCATGAGGTACATGATGAAGAAAACCATAAGAAGGTAAACCCGAATCTGTGGGAAGTCTGAGAATCCCAACAGGTCAAACTGAAGAGTGGAGAAATTAGCTGCGAGCATCTGACCAAAGACAAAAAGAGGGAATATTACAAAGCTTGCATAACAATTCAAAAACAAAATCATGATCAGAACAAAACACCTTTTTACCGTCAGTGCTGTCTGCTATCCATTCTGACCATCAGTCCTAAAATGTTCTTATTTACTTACATTAAAGGGCTTCAGGTCTGTCATCTACACCAGTGGCTCTCGATTGTTTATGGATCACGCATGCACGCCAGACTGATGATGGTCATTCTTAATCTGTGAATGAGGCCTCTTTCACACCATACGCGCATCTGTGCGTATTTAATAATAATAATTCCTTTTTTTGTATATTGTATGTTTTTCTCCTGTCGGACTCAAAGCACTTATGAGGCAGCCACTAGAGCGCACTCAGTAGGCACTAGCAGTGTTAGGGAGTCTCGCCCAAAGAACTCCTTACTGAATAGGTGCAGCTTACTGAACAGGCAGAGCTGAGATTCGAACCCAGGTCTCCTGTGTCAGAGGCAGAGCCCTTAACCATTACACTATCCAACCAGTCAACCATTACACTATCCAACCAGCCAACCATTACACTATCCAACCAGCCAACCATTACACTATCCAACCAGCCAACCATTACACTATCCAACCAGCTAACCATTACACTATCCAACCAGCCAACCATTACACTATCCAACCAGCCAACCATTACACTAAGCACGTATGACATGGTCACATGCAAGAACAGCAAAAGGGCATAGACAGCCCTTCTGCCGTTCATATCTACTGCGTTGCGCAGCAGTACAATGCGCTATGATGCGCTTGCGTACTGCTGCCTGCATTTTGCCCGCAAGCAAAGAGCTGACCCATTTACTGTCAATGGATGGGATCAGCAGTGCAGCGGGTAGCGGTGCAGAATAATGTTAATGCCTGGCAGGATCATAGACTATTATAATGTCTAAAGTTTTTTCAAAAGTTACCACAAATCTCTAGCACAGGAGAATATGAGAATTGTTTCTGGAAGTTTGGGTTTATTTCACAAATAATGCTGAGTATTTGAAATGACAAATTTTCCCATTGTAGACGAGCCCAAGATTGTTCCACGTTCAACTACAAGTGGTTCCATATTCCTAATTCCTCCTCAGTCAACCCACCAGTGGCTTTGTAGCGTCTGTTCAGCTCGCTGGCTGTGGAAGGAGAAAAACTATTTTTTGTTATATATTTTTTATTTAAATAAATCGGCTATCTGGTTTTTTTTTTTTTACTACCGTTACCCAGTATGGCCACATGATTGTATTTCCATATTTACCATCTGATGTGCTTCCACCCACCTTTTCCTCTTTTCAGTTGTCTTAACCCTCCTGGCGGTTTGTCAAAATCTGCCAGGGGGCAGCAAATACGTTTTTTTTTTTCTTCATATAGCGAGACGAGGTCTCGCTACATGATAGCCGCCGGCGATCGGAGATCAAGAGATCCCATTCAAAGAACGGGATCTCCTGGAGGGCTTCCCCCGTCGCCATGGCGACGGGACGGGATGACGTCACCGACGTCGTGACGTCAAAGGGGACTCCGATCCACCCCACAGCGCTGCCTGGCACTGATTGGCCAGGCAGCGCACGGGGTCTGGGGGGGGGGGGGGCGGCTGCGGCGACGCGTATAGCGGCGGATCGGCGGGTAGTGGCGGCGATCGGGCACTGCACGCAGCTAGCAAAGTGCTAGCTGCGTGCAGCAAAAAAAAATTATGCAAATCGGCACAGCGGGGCCTGAGCGGTGCCTCCCGGCGGCATAGCCCGTGCTCAGCACGGGCTTACCGCCAGGGAGGTTAAGGCCCATACACACGTCAGATTTTTCGTCCGGACGTCAAATCGGGCGTGTGTACAGTCCGTCGTTCAGCTGATAAGACTGGTCTTGAGCGATCCGCCTGGCGGATTATCTACTGTATGCAGTTTAATTTCTATGAGAGACACTTCCTACAGGCAGCCACACAGCATGCCAGCCCAGAATAATAAAGTTGAAAGCACACAGATGAAAGGCTGCAGCAGCCCTGCTTGACTATAGTCTCATCGAGGCTAGACAGCACATCCAGAACAGCTTATAACCTGGAAGCAGAAGGGATATGAGCCGGCGGCCATATTGGATATTTCCTGGAGCAATAATGGATAAAAAACACTCAAAAAGGCACACCAGAGTGGCAAAATTATCAGGTAGAGCATTTATTCTTTACAAGCTATCAACTGATATGTTTATTTTGTGTGAATTGTTCATCTCTGGTTCCCTTTAAAGAGAATCTGTACTCTGAAATTCTTACAATAAAAAGCATACCATTCTATTCATTATGTGCTCCTGGTCCCCTCTGTGCTGTTTCTGCCATTCTCTGCTGCAAACCTGGCTTGTAATTGCCAGTTTTAGGCAGTGTTTACAAACAAACTAACCAGCTTCTAATAGGCTCAGCTAAGCAGAGTGTGTTAGTCACACAGAGCCTGCAGGGGGTGTGTACAGCTTCTAGCTAATCACAAGCAGCCCTGCACATTCCAGTCTGACTGCCTCAGCCTGACTGTGCCGACTATAGAGAGAAGATTAGATCATATAACAGAGATAACACAGCTACTGTGCAATTAGGAAAAGCTGCAGTAAGCCAGACCACATTAGAAAAGGCATAGGAACTTATAGCATAGAAGAAATAAAGATAAACAATTTGTTACAGAGTCTCTTTAAGCCTTCAAGGTTTGGGATAAGGAGGAGTAGCCCTAGTTTAAAATATCTGCATTTCGCTCCTATTTTTACAGCACAAAAATGTCTCATCATGATTGCTTATATCCCTGTCCTTAGTGTTTCCTGCAATACTGATATCTTGGTCAATGGGATGTTAATAGTTTTGACTTAAAAATGTATACCTGAATCGTAATTAAAGTGTCCCTTTTTCCTTACCTGGGGCTTTTTCTAGACCCGCATAGTTTTGTAGATCCCCCAATGTCCTCCCAGTCCCCTTCCTTTATTCGTTGTGTGAACCGGTAAAGTCTGCGACTTAGCTAAGTACTGTAGTGAAACTGTGAATCCATTTGTTTGAACGTTTGCATGCGAGTGTGCAAAGGGTTACTGATTTTGCTATTTGTCTGGCCACACCCACTTTATCACCTCCCTTTCCTTAAATGACTCCTAACTAGAGACGATGTGCCTGGATTTGTGTGTTTTTATTTGTTTGATTGTTTTTTTAGCTAAGTACTGCACCTGTGTTGACCCAGTGGTTCACCTCCTTGATCATGTTCTGCACATGGGTGGGTACAAGTTTTAATAAACTGCTCATGTGCAGAACGCTCCTGGCCTTGGGTGCACTATCAAGAGTCAGCTCAAGCGCAGTAATCTGTGACTTAGTTTACCGAGCTGTACAGCGGACCAAGGAAGAGGACTGAAAGGAAAGCAATGGACCTACAAGACTATGGGGGATGGAAGAAGCCCTAGGTAAAAAAGTGGGGACACATTCATTATGACTTGGCTATGCTTTAATATGGATTTTACATTGCGTTTATACAAACATACGCATCTTGGAACTGGACCTGTCAAAATCATCAGTTATTGCATTTGATTGGTCGATTTCCAAGCTGCGTACATTTTCATGGAATTTTCATCAACGTGAAGTTATTAGCATATTACTGATCATCTGTGCTAATAGCATCCGTTTTCGTTCTTAATAACACGAAATTATCTTGCTATTGCGATTTTTTGAAAAATCGTGATCGTAGCAATTTTGTTGCAATTTTACTGAGGTTTTAATGCAAGTCAATGGGAGCGTGTTTTTAAAAAAGGAAACCGATCGAAAAAAGTGCTCTGCTGTGTATCTGCCCTGAGGCATTTTGAAATACCTATCTCTAAATAAAAAAAAAAACAAAAAAACAAGGGACCCATGTGAGAACATATTGTAAAGTTATGGTCAGAGCATGTTCCCATATAGGCATTAAAAAAGTTGGGCTTCTTGGCCCTCTTCACAGACAGCATTTTGAGATATTCTTTTTTTCCAGCTTCTGTTTACCATATTTTTCACAGCATAAGACGCCCCTAGGTTTGGAGGACAAAAACCAGGACGAAAAATATTCTCAACCTGGTGCGTCTTCATGGTGCAGGGACATCTTGTGGAGTGTGAGGGAGGTCTTGCGCAGTTGGCCCCGGACCGGAGGACTTTCCAGGGCCAATTGCGGACGAACGGAGAGGGAGAAGAGGACGCCATGGGAGCGATCAGGCTAGAGGGGGCTGGAGGAAGCCCCTGGTATGCATATTTTAATGCTAATCCCCCATCTCAGGTTCCCTTTAAGGGATAGAAGGCAATTGGAACATACTTAAAATGGGAAGCTGTTAACAGTGGGGTACTGCAAGGGTGAGATGCGGTACTGCAAGTGTGAGATGCCTACACACGGCGGTCCCTGTAAAAGATGTAATAACGATTACGTCCAACCAAGCCTCCATATGTAGAGTGAACACCGCTACATCTCACCAGACTCCACGACAGTGCACGACCTGGTCAGCAAGTCCAATAATCATGAGCAAAAAGAGAAATGGTCCGCACTTGTCAATGAAGGTTTCCTTTATTGTTGGACATATCCAAAACATCCGAGGCAAACATCAGATAGCTGACATGTTTCGGACTAACTGTCCTTAACCAAGCCTCCCACCTGAATGCTAATTTATGCAATTCCTGCTAGATTTGGTATGGCAGGCAAAGGGTGTATGACCGTACACCTGATTGGCTGATTGGGGCCTGCTGACCAGATAGAGGTAGGAAATTGTTTGAACTGGTAGTGAGCAAATGTGTGTGTTGCAGTTAGCATTCAGTTTAGAGGCAGTGGGGGTGAAGTCCCTGGTAGTGAGAGTTCCAGGGCTCGCCTGCATTTGCCTCTTGGTATCGCATGGTGGTTTGGGGGCCCCAGGTAGTGAGAGAGACCTGGGCCCCCCGGCTGTCGTGTGAACCAGTGTTTGTGATCTTGATTATTATTGATAAATTATTTTCAGTTTAATTATTAATGATTTAGTACACCAAATACAGAGTAATGTAGCCATTTTTGCAGATGATACAAAATAATGCAGAATTATCAACACTAAGACAGATAGTGACATATTACAACAGGATCTTGACTACATATGGGCGGGCACATGGCAGATAAAATGTAATGTTGATACATGTAAAGTCATGCACATTGGACGTACCAGTGGTAGATCATCATATAAAATAAATGGCATACAGTGGGGAACATCAGACTTGGAGAAGGACTTGGGAATACTGGCTGATAGCAAGTTGTCTCCAGTTGTCAATCACTTGTGAGGCCACATCTGGAGTATGGGATACAGTTTTGGGCACCATACTATAGAAGGGACATGGACCTTCTAGAACTGGTACAAAGATGGGCAGCTAAATAAATCAGAGGAAGATCTTTTGTCGCACCGGCGGGTGGAATGCAAGTACTCAGTGACGTCACTGGAAGTAGCCTAGCGGCGAACCGGAAGTCTTCGAAAACCCCTCCGCTATGGCTGAGCAGGCAGACCTCTTGGAGAAGGTAATTGGGACTTCTGTATATATAATAGGTATCTGCCCACTCGCTCTCGTATCCCCTGATGGCGGCAGAAAGCCAAAACTAGTCGGGATGAGAGCAGGCGGCAGCCAAGCAGTGGTCGCACTTTTCTTTGTACCACAACGGGTGGGAAGCGCTTGTGCCGGAGATGGTCTTAACAGGTTACAGGTATAGGACCCACCAGATGTAAGTGACTGTTACAGCAAACTGGCTAATGTTTTATATGAATAAAGAAGTAAAACACCGGCAGTAATGGCGGCTGCGGACACTCAGGGTGTTTCCGCAGCCGCCTTGCCTTCATGTTCAGGGACCTCGCCCGTGCCTCTGGCGTCTAGTACGCCGAGGACGGGTCTGTCGTTTGCACATAGAGTTGTCGTATCGCGCGCGCGGAGACAGGACCTTTATGCAGGGAGGCGGAGCGTCAGCTGACTGGCCGGTCGGCTGACGTCAGAGGAGACTCACGGCGCTCTGGATTGGTTGATTGTTGTGGGTGTGGCGGTGGGGTCTCCTCTGCTTCATAAGCCTTCTCTGTTCACTCGAAACTTGTCTGCTGTTGTGAATACTTATGTGCTAGTGCTCAGACCTTAGATAGTATCCGGTATGCTTTGATCTGGGAGGAAACCAGGGATTTTACACAAGACTAGAATATTGTATACTGTTATTGATATTCTGTGTATGACTCTTGCTACCCTCTGACTCTGCTCTTGCTTATCATTCCTGTACTTCCGCCCATCTGACTCTGTTGCTGAACCCTGCCTGATATCTTACTATTCTCTTGCCTATCGATTCTGTACTGTGCCTGCTCGCTCGTTACTGATCTTAGCCTGTCTGACCTCTCTACTCACCAGTAAACCCTTGTCACTGGTGAGGTGCTCTACTGATAGTACCCACCAGCTCCTCTGGTGAGGTGAAGCCAAACTAATCAGTTACTGTGTTCTAATAGTACCCACCAGCTCCTCTGGTGAGGTTAAGCCAAACTAATCAGTTACTGTGTTCTAATAGTACCCACCACCTCCTCTGGTGAGGTTAAGCCAAACTAATCAGTTACTGTGTTCTAATAGTACCCACCAGCTCCTCTGGTGAGGTTAAGCCAAACTAATCAGTTACTGTGTTCTAATAGTACCCACCAGCTCCTCTGGTGAGGTTAAGCCAAACTAATCAGTTACTGTGTTCTAATAGTACCCACCAGCTCCTCTGGTGAGGTTAAGCCAAACTATCAGTTACTATGTTCTAATAATACCCACCAGCTCCTCTGGTGAGGTTAAGTCAAACTAATCAGTTACACTGTTCTATAAGTACCCACCAGCTCCTCTGGTGAGGTTTAGCTACTATTCTGTTACTGTTACACCAAGCACTACATACCTCGTTCCTTACCAGCTAAACTTGTATTAGCAGATCACCACATAATCAGGTATAACGTCTGTATTATTGGTGATTCTGCAGATCACACATAATCAGACATCTGTGTTGCTACACCAATCATTACAAGAAGACTTTTTGAATCCATCCACTGAGAGAATCCCTCCCCTTTTTTTCTCTGCACCGAGTTTGCACTTATAGGTCTGAAAATCTCAGAAGAGGAATCTCTGGAGGTGGAATATATCCATACTAGCCAACCCGCGTTGTAGCATACGCCGCATCTATCTATCTATCTAATAGAGTACGTGCCTCAACCTTGAAGCAAGAAGAAGTAGGCTTTCCATGAGAAAATGTATGCGTGCTCAAACACCAAGTTTAACCCTAGCAAGTCTGGCTTTGCAAATCCGGCCTAATTGGCTATTCATGAGGCAATGCTCATGCAAATATGCATTTGCTTTCGCATGCCAAACTATGCAGGGTCAAAAAACCAATACTGCAAAGTGCTCTCTCGCTGCCTGGGAATCACAGCGGCACCCCGGAGTGGGAGGCTGGGTGGCGCAGCCGCCCCCCCCCCCCCCCCACAAGCGTGGCCAGCGCTGGGGAGAGCCGTCCGCACCCACCTCCTAATATTAAAAACAGCCACTTACCTTAACGTCCATTGGGTTCTGCTACATGCGCATTAATTTTCTCATGGAAAGCATTTTGTGCAGTTTGTATCCTTTGGAGGCAGGTGGTGGATGGCTTGCTCCGATGGTGTGAACCCTGGAGTGAGTGCGCCTGTCCCCCCCCCTCTGGAGTGCTGTATGTGAGCCAGCCCCGAGCTCTAAAGCTCGGGGTGACCCATGCTTCTCTCCTTTCTCATGTGGTGCCCCCAAATTAATGCGCATGTAGCAGAACGCAATGGACGTTAAGGTAAGTACCTGTTTTTAATATTGGGAGGTGGGTGCAGACGGCTCTCCCCGGCGCTGGCCACACTTGGGGGGGGTCGTCCACGCCACCCAGCCTCCCCCTCCGGGGTGCCGCTGTGGTTTCCAGGCAGTGAGAGAGCCTGGGACCCTGCGGACCCCCCAATTGTATAAAAAGGGGGCATTGGGAATCCTCCCCATGGCGCTCCTGGAGGCCTGGAGCACACCAAAAACTGCTAGCAGATCCGCAAAATGCTAGCAGATTTTGAAACGCCTTTTCTTATTTTTCTGTAGCATTTCACCTAGCATTTTGCGGTTTTGTAAAGCGTTTTTGGTGTAGTAGATTTCATATATTGTTACAGTAAAGCTGTTACTGAACAGCTTCTGTAACAAAAACGCCTGCAAAACCGCTCTGAACTGCCGTTTTTCAGAGCGGTTTGCGTTTTTCCTATACTTTACATAGGAGGCAGAAACGCCTCCGCAATCCAAAAAATGCCTCACCTCGGGAGGATGCGTTTCAGCAAAACGCCTCCCGCTCTGGTGTGCACCAGCCCATTGAAATACATTACCCAAGCGTATCCGCAGCCGCAAGTGGATCGCAAAACGCTGCCGAACCGCTCTGGTGTGCACTAAGCCGGATAGTGCTAATGTAGCATGTAGCAGGGTGACTGCTTTGTGGTATTGGTTTGTGCATGCATTTGCATGAGCATTGCTTCATGAATAGCCAATTAGGCCAGATTTGCAATGTCAGACTTGCTAGGGTAAGGCCTCTTTTCCATGGACTGTAAATAGGCAGTGAAATGGCTCTCAAACTCTCACAACTGCTCACTGCTGCCTGGTAACTGCTCACTGCTGCCTGGTAACTGCTCGCTGCTGCCTGGTAACTGCTCGCTGCTGCCTGGTAACTGCTTGCTGCTGCCTGGTAACTGCTTGCTGCTGCCTGGTAACTGCTTGCTGCTGCCTGGTAACTGCTTGCTGCTGCCTGGTAACTGCTCGCTGCTGCCTGGTAACTGCTCACTGATGCCTGGTATCTGCTCACTGCTGCCTGGTATCTGCTCACTGCTGCCTGGTAACTGCTTGCTGCTGCCTGGTATCTGCTCACTGCTGCCTGGTAACTGCTTGCTGCTGCCTGGTAACTGCTCACTGCTGCCTGGTAACTGCTTGCTGCTGCCTGGTAACTGCTTGTTGCTGCCTGGTATCTGCTCACTGCTGCCTGGTAAGTAACTGCTTGCTGAGCACACAGCTCAACAGTCCGTGGAAAAGAGGCCTTAAACTTGGTGTTTGAGCACGCATACATTTTCTCATGCAAAGTACTTCTTCTTCTTGTTTGAAGGTTGAGGCACTTAGTCTATTATATATATAGATATAGATGTGCATAAAGGGTCACATCACCATCGCTGCCTGTGGCATCAGCTGTGTTTTGCATGTAAGAGGAAGATCTTACTTTCCAAGAAAGGTTGGACAAACTGGGCTTATTTAGCTTGGAAAAAGGCTACTGAGAGGTAATCTGATTAACATGTATAAGTACATCAGAGGGAAATACAAAAGCTTGACAGATTAACTTTTTGACCGTAGGGTTGTACAACGGACAAGAGTACAAGATCTGTGTATGGAGGGAAAAAGTGTTCTATTTAGAAAGGGGTCCTTCACAGTAAGAGGGGTTAAACTGTGGAATATCTTACCTCAGGAAGTCGTTATGGAAAACTCTATTTCTGCAATTAAAGAGACACTGAAGTGAAAAAAAAATATGATATAATGAATTGGTTGTGTACTATGAATAATTACTAGAAGTTTAGCAGCAAAGAAAATATTCTCATATTTTTATTTTCAGGTATATAGTGTTTTTTCTAACATAGCATCATTCTATAATATGTCCAGATTACACAACACTCAGCATTCAAAATGATTCTTTCAGAGCAGTCTGTGAACTAATGACCTCTCCTCTAGCAGAGAAAAAGTAAATAGTTCAATAACACTTGAGATAATAAAAGTCAGATAACAGCTCTCTCCACGACTTTGAAAGTCGTAGAGCTTAATTGCTTTTTTGCATAGAGATAACAACTGGAGTTTCTTAACTCTTCCTGTACTGGAAACAATTAGACTGATGTATCTGATCTTAATGTTTTATTTCTTAGCGGTACTGCACATACAAATCATAATATCATCATTTTTTTTTCGCTTCAGTGTCTCTTTAAAGAGCGCTTGGATGTTTTCCTTGCATTGAAGGGCATCCTTGACTATAATTACTAGGAAATTCCAAGGATAGTTGATCCAGGGATTTATCTAACTACCACCTGGAGTTAGGAAGGAATTTTTCACTTGGCCCAGGCCTTGTAAGTTTTTTTTCGCTTTCCACTGGATCAGCTTGGATATGTACAGATTCAGGACAATGTTTTTTGTTTGTTTTTTGTTTGTTTTTTCTTTGTAGTTAAACCTGATGGACTGATGACTTTGTTCAGCCAAAATAACTGTTACTTTGTAGTAGTGTCTGAATCTCACACCTGAAACAAGCATGCGGAAAATACAGTCAAACTTAGAGTACGCCTGAACTGAGAGGGCTATGGAGGCAGCCATATTTATTTCCATTTAAACAATACCAGTTGCCTGGCAGTCCGGCTAATCTCTGTGGCTGCAGTAGTGTCTGAATCGCACTCCTGGAACAAGCATGTGGCTAATTCAATGCAAAGGATTACAGAGGCGCCAGCAGAATAAAATATGATCAATTTAAAAACAACAATAAAATCCGGGGGGTAAGGGTGGACTTACCTCCCTCGGAACCAAAAACACAACCACTGTAGAAAGTGTAGATAAAATTTAATCTGTACTCCAGAATAACAATTGCAACGCGTTTCGCGGGTCTCAAGCCCGCTTCCTCAGGCAAAATACAAAAAACCGGGAGCAGCTGTAACAACATAAATATATACATAAAAATAGAAAAAAAGAAAAGAAAGAAAAATATATATAAAAAAATACAAAACATCTGCAATTTCCATATCATCTTAATATTTAAAAACTATCAAGAAGGTCATACAGGACCTAAACGATCATCAGAAGGGGTTAAAGGTATTTAATCTATTGTTTACCACAATATCTGTTGATCCTCTAGAGGTGTGTGCTTTATATTGTCCACTCTTTTTCTATATGCATGCTATCAGTAGACCTGGATATCCCATATCCTTCTATATCAAATCACCATGTCTATCAGTTACCGGTGTGGGACTTCCACGTATCATAAACCACAGTGCAGTAATGTATCATAATGGTTCTTACCTCAGAAGTTGTGCACATACAGCGCAGCGCCTCTGTAGCGAGCGGGCGCTGCACTGGCCACTGATATACTACATGACTACTGTAATTGTGCCCAGCCGGAGGGTGTTTCCTGTTGGGGGCGTGGTTAATGCGGAATTCCGCTCTCCAATAGGCTAATTGGAGCCCCGCACTAGGCGGAAGTGTGTCTACTGTGGGCGGAAGTGCTCCGGCCGCCATATTGGATAAGGGCACTGTCGGAGCGAGGGGTAAACTTGCTCATTGTGACCACGTTCAGCTGGGGGAAGTGCGTCATCTAAGGGCACCTCCACCACAGCTGCCATAATGGATATGGGCTTCCCTGTATGACAGGGGGAGTGAGGGAGGGGAAGGACCGGTTCTATACCAGACCTCATTGGTCAATGCAGCGTAAGGGAAAAAAATAATAAATGTAAAAGGTGTATAGAAATACACCGAAATCTATATAGCAACAACCAAATTTGCTATATAGATTTCGGTGTATTTCTATACACCTTTTACATTTATTATTTTTTTCCCTTACGCTGCATTGACCAATGAGGTCTGGTATAGAACCGGTCCTTCCCCTCCCTCACTCCCCCTGTCATACAGGGAAGCCCATATCCATTATGGCAGCTGTGGTGGAGGTGCCCTTAGATGACGCACTTCCCCCAGCTGAACGTGGTCACAATGAGCAAGTTTAGGCCTCGCTCCGACAGTGCCCTTATCCAATATGGCGGCCGGAGCACTTCCGCCCACAGTAGACACACTTCCGCCTAGTGCGGGGCTCCAATTAGCCTATTGGAGAGCGGAATTCCGCATTAACCACGCCCCCAACAGGAAACACCCTCCGGCTGGGCACAATTACAGTAGTCATGTAGTATATCAGTGGCCAGTGCAGCGCCCGCTCGCTACAGAGGCGCTGCGCTGTATGTGCACAACTTCTGAGGTAAGAACCATTATGATACATTACTGCACTGTGGTTTATGATACGTGGAAGTCCCACACCGGTAACTGATAGACATGGTGATTTGATATAGAAGGATATGGGATATCCAGGTCTACTGATAGCATGCATATAGAAAAAGAGTGGACAATATAAAGCACACACCTCTAGAGGATCAACAGATATTGTGGTAAACAATAGATTAAATACCTTTAACCCCTTCTGATGATCGTTTAGGTCCTGTATGACCTTCTTGATAGTTTTTAAATATTAAGATGATATGGAAATTGCAGATGTTTTGTATTTTTTTATATATATTTTTCTTTCTTTTCTTTTTTTCTATTTTTATGTATATATTTATGTTGTTACAGCTGCTCCCGTTTTTTTGTATTTTGCCTGAGGAAGCGGGCTTGAGACCCGCGAAACGCGTTGCAATTGTTATTCTGGAGTACAGATTAAATTTTATCTACACTTTCTACAGTGGTTGTGTTTTTGGTTCCGAGGGAGGTAAGTCCACCCTTACCCCCCGGATTTTATTGTTGTTTTTAAATTGATCATATTTTATTCTGCTGGCGCCTCTGTAATCCTTTGCATATGATTATCCACCTGGTGGATGGGTGCGAGCACCCCTTCTTTTCTACTACAGAGAGCGACTTCTTAGCCTGAGTGGGGACAGGCCTAATATCCCCATCCGCACTATAAGTGGTTGCCTGATACCCGGCAACCCATGTTTGTGAGTATATCTCTGATTACTTATCACATATTATTCCAATAATCTCAGTAATACACTATTGGGGGCTCCCGGTTTTTTTCTTCTTGTGTTTTTATCCTACATGTGGCTAATTCAGTCAGACTTCAGTCAGAAACACCTGATCTAAATCGGTCTATCGCTGAAAGTATTGAGGGCACAGGACAGCCAGGCAATGTGCATTGTTTAAAAGGAAATAAATATGGCAGCCTCCATATCTCTCTCAGTCCAGGTGTGCTTTAGGTCAAACATCCGATCTGCATGCTTGTTCAGGGTGTTTGGCTACAAGAATAAGAGGTAGAGGATTAGCAGGTCAGCCAGGCAACTGGTATTTATTAAAAGGAAATACATATGGCAGCCTCCATATCTCTCTCAGTCCAGGTGTGCTTTAGGTCAAACATCCGATCTGCATGCTTGTTCAGGGTGTTTGGCTACAAGAATAAGAGGTAGAGGATTAGCAGGTCAGCCAGGCAACTGGTATTTATTAAAAGGAAATACATATGGCAGCCTCCATATCTCTCTCAGTCCAGGTGTGCTTTAGGTCAAACATCTGATCTGCATGCTTGTTCAGGGTGTTTGGCTACAAGAATAAGAGGTAGAGGATTAGCAGGTCAGCCAGGCAACTGGTATTTATTAAAAGGAAATACATATGGCAGCCTTCATGTGCATCTCACGTCAGTTGTCGTTAAAAATACCAACCTTTTAGAGTAGAATTGGGCAGGAAAAAAAGAAGAAAAAAGAAAATAGTAACTTGTATGATTTAATGTAAATTGAATTATACAATATGTTGGGAATATAAATATATTCAATTAAATTTGAATGTAATTTTCTAGTGTTAAAGAGAACCTGTACTGAGTAAAAATATTTTAAATAAACACATGAGGTAACTTCAAATGAACATTACATAGTTACCTTGCCATCAGTTCCTCTCAGAAGCTCACCATTTTCTTCTGACAATAATCCCTTCCAGTTCTGACAATATTTTGTCAGATCTGAAATATATCAGTTGCTGTCAGTAAAATATCAGTTGCTGTCAGTTATAGCTGAGAGGAAAACTGATGTACCAGGTGATGTCCATGTTTCCCTATGGCTCAAGTGGGCGATGTTACAGTTTAACAGTGTGCTGACCAGAAAGCTGTTATGGGTAATGGCCATTTTCAAAATGGAGGACGGAAAATTCCCTTGATCACAGTGAACAAACAGGACGCGGGACTGGAGAAAGACACTGAGGAGTAGACTACATGGAAGGTAAGTATGACTTGTGTATGCTTATTTTGACTTTTAATTTTCAGTTTAGGTTTTCTTTAAACATACCAAGTAAATAAAATATTTAAAAAAATACTATAAATCCTTTTGAATCCTTATGGTTTTTTTTACTTTGGAAAACATAATGCACACAGTGTTGGGGGGTGTAGGCTAGCACTCTCACCATGCAACACTGAGGTCCTTGGTTCAAATTTGGGCCAGGACGCTATCCTAGGACTAGGAAGGAGTATTGTCCCTTTTTTTCTAGTGTGGGTGACATATGGGAGAAATGTAACTATAGCTGTTTTCCTTTTAATGTTTTTACTTTTATTAATACATTTATGTTTATGCTGGGACATATCTTTGCACCTACAAAATAAACACAAAAAAATGTTGAAAATAAAAATGTCTCAATATGTCCCGGTAAGTTGATGGAAACATTTTATAGCCAGTTATTTTCCTGATCTTACCTCTTTTCTTTTGTATGTTTTCTGATTTTTAGAGAATTTTTTTTATTTATTTTTTTGAAAAAAAAAATCAGTTGAAATGTTCTTGTTGCCAACTGAGCTGGAGAATATTGAAAGGAAGGTGTAATAAGATAAATAAGAAATTAAAAAAAAGTTTGAGAAAATGTAATTTGGGCTGGAGGAGTGTAGAGGAAAATTGGTTATATTTTAGGTGAAGCAATGAGTGAATGGTCCATCTGGATAAAATTAAAATAAAACCTTCTCTGGAGCTGAGAGAAAAAATATGGAGGTCATAAGATAGTTCATGGATGATGATATCGAGGATTGCTAATGATTGCTATGATATATAGATGAACTTGTACGCTGGAATACATCAGGGAACCCCAGGAAATGAAGAGCTGGGGACTCTGGAGGACTCTTATCCCTAAGGAGCATTCTGGGCTAATGAGCCAAACACGTCTAATTAGATTTAGCTACTAAAACAATAATCACAAAAAACAACAATGCAAATTTCAAGCAAAAAATATTATGCAAAAAAAAAGCTTTCTAGACATGTCCGTATTTAACATTATGGATGTTCAGTCGGGCTCCGCAGAATTTGAATTTCCAATCAGAAATTGGATTGCTGCTGTAATTTTAGACCAATCCCATGTTTCAGATTTTTCAATGTCCAATTTTACTTTGGTCATTTTTTGCATTTTCTTATACTCCTCGGAAATTGGAAAAATTGGAAATCGGAAAAACAAAAAAATGGAAAAATGGAAATTGGAATTGGTGGAAATCAGAATTTTTGTGGAATCATAAATGGGCATTTCTGACCATCCCTATTTAATTTTCATAATATCCTAACGGTAGCGAAGAAAGATCCCCTTCAAACAGGCTCCACCCTTTTTGTTCACAGTCAGATCACATTCTTTTTAGTTTCAAAAAAGCGTTTCTTATTGGAGAAATATAAAAACAGATACCTAATAAAGAGTGTAGGTTCGACAAAAGAACCAAATAGCCAAACAAAGCATAGGTAAAATTAAAAAGGAAAAATAACAGACAAAAAAACACAAAGTCGATTAAAGTGGTCGGTTGTACCTAAAAATTGATGGGTTTTTTCCCATTGAGAAATGTGATCCAATTTCCATTTTTTCTTGTTTATTTTTTTTTTTTTTTTTTGAGATTGGACTCGTAGGAAAATTCAGACCAACTTTACCAAAAATTCTATGGTGTGATGGATTGTCAAATTGTATTCAACCAGTATAAATTGTATATATCTATTTAGTATATATATCAATCCTTGTTGTTATAAACAACAAAAAGGATGGAATTGTGAAAGTGGGTGTATATTTATATAATAAAAAGAGAGAAAGAGTATGTTGTGGTATGTAGTGTGAAAATAATATATATGGAATTGTGTTGTTTTTAGTCTTATGTCCTACCATATTATTATTATGTATTTATATAGCTCTGACATCTTCTGCAGCACTGTACAGAGTACATAGTCCTGTCACTGACTGTCCTCAGAGGAGCTCACAATCTAATCCTACCATAGCCACAGCCTAATGTCCTGCCATATTATTATTATGTATTTATATAGCAGTGACATCTCCTGCAGCAGTATACAGAGTACATAGTCCTGTCACTGACTGTCCTCAGAGGAGCTCACACTCTAATCCTACCATAGTCATAGTCTAGTGTCCTACCATATTATTATTATGTATTTATATAGCACTGACATCTTCTGCAGCACATTACAGAGTACATAGTCATGTCACTGACTGCCCTCAGAGGAGCTCACAATCTAATCCTGCCATAGTCATAGTGTAATGTCCTACCATATTATTATTATGTATTTATATAGCACTGACATATTCTGCAGCACTGTACAGAGTACATAGTCATGTCACTGACTGTCCTCAGAGTAGCTCACAATCTAATTCTACCATAGCCACAGCCTAATGTCCTGCCATATTATTATTATGTATTTATATAGCAGTGACATCTCCTGCAGCACATTACAGAGTACATATCATGTCACTGACTGTCCTCAGAGGAGCTCACAATCTAATCCTACCATAGCCACAGCCTAATGTCCTGCCATATTATTATTATGTATTTATATAGCAGTGACATCTCCTGCAGCACATTACAGAGTACATAGTCATGTCACTGACTGCCCTCAGAGGAGCTCACAATCTAATCCTGCCATAGTCATAGTGTAATGTCCTACCATATTATTATTATGTATTTATATAGCACTGACATATTCTGCAGCACTGTACAGAGTACATAGTCATGTCACTGACTGTCCTCAGAGTAGCTCACAATCTAATCCTACCATAGCCACAGCCTAATGTCCTGCCATATTATTATAATGTATTTATATAGCAGTGACATCTCCTGCAGCACATTACAGAGTACATATCATGTCACTGACTGTCCTCAGAGGAGCTCACAATCTAATCCTACCATAGTCATAGTCTAATGTCTTACCATATTATTATTATTATTATTAGTAGTAGTAGTAGTAGTAGTAGTAGTATGTATGTATGCATTGTATTTATCTGCAGAAGATTACCGAGTACGTTGTCATGTCACTGACTGTTCTCACAGGAGCTCACAATCCAAACCCAGTCTTTTGTATTTTAACTAGGGCATTTTTTTTTTGTTAATTAAAAAAGAGAGGGGGCTTCATCCAAAGTTTTAACCACAAGAAAATGTATGCGTGCTCAACACCAAGCTTAACCCTTACAAGTCTGGCTGTGCAAATCTGGCTAAATTGGCTTATCATGAGGCATTGCTCATGCAAAAATGCATTTGCTTTCGCATGCCAAACTTTGCAGGGTCAAAAACTAATACCGCGAAGCGGTTGCCCTGCGGGAATTAGTTCCTGCTACATAGCACTATCCAGGAGCGCCACGGGGAGGCTTCCCTATGCCCCCATACAACCGGGGGGGCTGCGGGGCCCCAGGCTCTCTCACTGCCTAGGGACCACAGCGACACCCCGGAGGGGGAGGCTGGGTGGCGCAGACGACCCCCCCAAGCGTGGCCAGCGCCGGGGAGGGCCATCCGCACCCACCTCCCAAAATTAGAAACAGGCACTTACCTTAACATCCATTGCGTTCTGCTACTGCGCACTAACTTGGGGGCACTGCATGGGAAAGGAATGAAGTATGGGTCACCCCAAGCTTGGGGCTCAGGGCTGGCTCACACACAACACTCCAGAAGGGGGGGGGGGGAGGACAGGCACCGACAGCCCACTCCAGGGCTCACACCACCTGCCTCCAAAGGACAGAAACTGCAAAATGCTAACCATAAGAAAATGTATGCGTGCTCAACACCAAGCTTAACCCTTACAAGTCTGGCTGTGCAAATCTGGCTAAATTGGCTTATCATGAGGCATTGCTCATGCAAAAATGCATTTGCTTTCGCATGCCAAACTTTGCAGGGTCAAAAACTAATACCACGAAGCGGTTGCCCTGCGGGAATTAGTTCATGCTACATAGCACTATCCAGGAGTGCCACGGGGAGGCTTCCCTATGCCCCCATACAACCGGGGGGGCTGCGGGGCCCCAGGCTCTCTCACTGCCTAGGGACCACAGCAACACCCCGGAGGGGGAGGCTGGGTGCCGCAGACGACCCCCCAAGCGTGGCCAGCGCCGGGGAGGGCCATCCGCACCCACCTCCCAAAATTAGAAACAGGCACTTACCTTAACGTCCATTGCGTTCTGCTACTGCGCATTAACTTGGGGGCACTGCATGGGAAAGGAATGAAGTATGGGTCACCCCAAGTTTGGGGCTCAGGGCTGGCTCACACACAACACTCCAGAAGGGAGGGGGGAGGAAGCCTCCTCGTGGCGCCCCTGGATAGTGCTATGTAGCATGAACTAATTCCTGCAGGGCGATTGTTTTGCGGTTTTTGGTTTTTGACCCTGCATATTCAGGCATGCGAAAGCAAATGCATATTTGCATGAGCAATGTCTCGTGATTAGCCAATAGGCCAAATTTGCAAAGCCAGATTTGTCAGGTTCACTTGGTTGATGCACACATTTTCTCTCTGGTGTAATTAGCATTGCATTTTCTTTTCTTTGGAGGCAAGTGGTGAATGGCTTGTTTTAGGAGGTGAGAGCCCTGGAGCGGGCTGTTTGCGCCTGTCCTCCCCTTATGTGTCGCGCCCAGGTCATGCGCATATAGCAGAATGCAATGGACGTTAAGGTAAGTGCCTGTTTTTAATCTTGGGAGGTGTGTGCGGGTGGCTCTTCCCGGCGCTGGCCACACTGGGGAGATCGCCTGCACCCCCCAGCCTCCCCCTCCGGGGTGCCGCTGTGTGGGTTCCAGGCGGTGAGAGATCCTGGGACCCCCGCGGCCCCCGGTTGTATGGGGGCAATGGGAAGCCTCCTCGTGGCGCCCCTGGATAGTGCTATGTAGCATGAACTAATTCCCGCAGGGCGATTGTTTTGCGGTTTTTGGTTTTTGACCCTGCATATTTAGGCATGCGAAAGCAAATGCATATTCGCATGAGCAATGTCTCGTGATTAGCCAATAGGCCAAATTTGCAAAGCCAGATTTGTCAGGTTCACTTGGTTGATGCACACATTTTCTCTCTGTTGTAATTAGCATTTCATCCAAAGTTTTGCTGGGTAGACCCTCTGTCATTGGATTACTCTGCTGCTAAGTTCATTCAAATTGTAAGTATGCTGATGGCAGCTGTGTTTGACCTTCTTCTTTGGAGTCCCCAAAAAATACAGATAAGTTAATTGAATTCCCCCTAAAAAAAATTGGCTTTGGAATATAATGGACTTATGAGTGGGCCAGACTGCAGGAGAATTGAGAGACCAGGAGGATGGTGATCAAGCAGACGGTTTACTGGGGCTGGCCAGAAGCTTTCTGTGTCCTCCTTGCCCTCACAGTGGCTCACCTGGACACTCTGAAAGGTCTGGGCTGTGCTCCTACTCGTGCCCAAGAGCAGTCATACCTGCGCAGGCATGGCCTTACTTGTGCAGACATCGCCTGGCCGCACTTGTGCATGAAGAGGAGCATGCTCTGGATCTGAAATACGACAATCTTGTTGGATTTCTTTTGTGGGTCTGTGAGCCGCAATGGTGGTCCAGATCCAGTGGCAGCCTTCTTCTTGGGTAAGTATCCACCTTTTGACCCGAAGTTCACCTTGGGTACACTTTAAGCCTTGAACACACACTAGATGGAACTTAGCCAAGGTGGCCCTTTGGTGCTCTCTCGGCCAAGAATGTAGCGTGTGTACAGATGTCCTACAAGGTGTGACGATCGAGTGGCAGATGAGCACCTTGTTCCCATGCTTACCTCACCCACCATAAGCCTCTCCATTGTCCCTCCAGCCTCTATTGAACAGTACATGCTACTCCACTGTAGCTGAGCAAAGTGTTCATGTACAGTAATGCAAGGAATCCTTCTGCTCCACAGTGTTGCCCTAATAATCAAGCAGAACGAATACTGTAGAGAACGTTTCGAACGTTGGTTTTATGTGCAAAGACTTCCGCATGCATCACTCTGCCTTCCTGCCAGGACAGTGAGTATTAGCCGTGTACGTTTTCTGAATGGCGCAGGTGATACTACGCCAGAGTCGAAAAGCTACCCTCTGTATTTAGCAAATTACACATCCGGGAAGAGGAGCGTTATTGGCCAAGCAGCAGAATTGTGTATGTGTGTGGCATTTGGTTTTCAGTAGTACACACTTTTTTCCTTTAACCCATTAGTAGCTTCAAACAAAATTTTTCGTTTGATAGCTGCTGTCCAACATAAACCTCTGCTGGCAAATCTTGTTTGGCTGCCTAGTGCAGCCAAATGAGCGGGCGGCAAGGAGCGGCTCTGAACTTCCGATAGGTCTGCTGGGTCCCAATCACATCCGATCACATGATATGACATGTGATCGGGATCCAGAAGACCATGTCAGTGTTACAGCGCCATCCGGTGATGGAAGGCATGGAATAGACTTCCATCACCCCTCTTCCACCACTGGGTGGCACTGTAGCGCTGACACAGTCTCCTGGATCCAAGAAGACATGTTAGGATTACATCACCACCACAGTGGAGGAAGAAGAAGCTGATCCCAGCCATCCTGAGAGGTAAGTATAAAAGCTCCCTGACGCCCACTCTGCATACCCTGCTAGACCGCCAGGCTGGAGAAGGCGCAGTTCCCCTGCGGCAATAAAAATTTGGCCCTGCAGCTGAAGTTTAAAGGGGTTAAAGGGCATCCAAGGTGTCAGTAATATATTATACTTTACTTATCTAGAGCTTCTTCCAGCCCCTAGAAGTCTGTGTGTTCCTCAGTGCAATTCCTCCTCCATTCCACAGCTAGCTTTTCCGCAATAATCAGCGACCCATCAGGTTGGCATCTTCTATGCAGGCATGTGCGCAACTGCACATTGCACAATATTGGCATAACGATTGCATTACCCATGTACTAATTGCACAATGTGCCAAAAACTGCTGGTGGTAGTATTGGTAATATTGCTGTACGCTGTCTGCACACAGAAATATTACCGCTGCTTTGTGCACCAACCCCCTGATGAGATAAACGTAGGTATAATACTATATACGTGTCCTGTCCTTTAAGATACGGATAACTTGTCTGAGATTACTTTCTAATTTCCATTTTACTGAAAAGTTCAAAGGGTCGTTACTTCTGTTTATTTTACATCAGACTGTCATGGCTGCTGTTTAGAATGCAGTCTCAAAATGCAGACCATAAAGTGTACCCGAGGCAAACCTAAGGCCCCGTTCACACTTGCGTTTTGGCATGCAAACGGACCGGATCCGGATCGGATCAGGACCTGATCCGGATCGGATCAGGACCTGATCCGGATCGGAACCGTGCGGTTCCAATCCGGATCCGATCCGGATCCGGTCCGTTTGCATCAGGCATGCATCAGGCTGCCATCCGGATCTGTGTGGTAAAAAAATAACAAAATTACCATAAAATTGTTGGGGTCTGCAGAAGGTGCACCTGGTGCACCTGTAGAATCAGGTCCTCCGCTGTAGGCCTCACCTCCACCTCCGACATACTGCCAAAACAGCTCCAGCACGTGTGTCACTACTGCTCCACTCCAGATATGCTGGGCCCATGTGTCCCCATCCAAAATGGCCGCTATAAATACGCATAGGAAGTGGGGTAGAACGTCCGGTGTTTGTCTCCAGTGTGTTCTGTGCTTCCGTTTCCGATTGGTTTTCTATCTCCGGATGGTGCAGTCAGGCTCCGGTCCGGGTGCGTGGGCCAGATGATCCGGACCGAAAAATAGCGCATGTTGGAAAAGCGTCCGGAGTCCGGCTCCGGTCCGGCTCCGTTCTGTACGGAATGGACGCATGTGAACGTCCACATAGCCTTTGCATTGCTTTGCAGAACGTACGTTCCGTTTGTACAGTATACGGTCCGGATCCGGCCCGGCGAATCCGGACAGGGAACGCTAATGTGAACCGGGCCTAAGGAAAAAAAATAGTTGCTTAAGAAGAGGGCAGCCTCTGGATCAGTGGTGTAGCAATAGGGGATGCAAAGGTTACCCTGGACCAGAGGGACCCACTAGGGGCCCTTCTTCATCCATCTTATTAGCTTTTCATTCATGCTATGCTGGGTAATGAACACCTCTGAATGTGTGTTGAATAGGGATAATTCTTAACTAACCATTTCCTTGCTCTGATTACATCTCTCTGACACTAAGACGGCCCTTGGTAGGTTTAGGGGCTTCATATCAATAGAGTGTATGTAAAACTCACACTGGGGCCCCAAGCTCCTCAGCTACACCACTGCTCTGGATCCTACAGACACTTCCCATGTCCTCCTGGCCCCCACCATTGCACGCGCATGGACCCCACGAACCTATCCAACACGTGCTTGTCAGATATGTTATCGTTGTCATATAGAAGCGTAGCTGTACCTTGCCAGGAAGCCAGAGCGACTCATCCACAGGTAGCCTTACTCCCATAGATACAGTACGGCCATGCTCGGGCACGAAGAGGAGCATGGCTGTAAGCTTCCCGAGGGTCCCGAGCAGCAGTGGTAGAGGTGAGGAGAACATGCATCCAGAGGCTGCCTTCTACCTAAGCAAGTATCTTTTTTGTGACAGCATTTAAAGAAATACATAAATAGTTACTTTAGGGACTTTTATTTTACATACTATGTATGTCATGAGGGTATGCTACTGTTATTTTGGCAAATAAGGGCTTGTAATTATTGATCGGGTACAAAAAAACACACAAAACAGAAAAAATACACCTTTATTTCAAAATAATATATTGTCGCCATGCATTGTACTAGGGACATCATTTAAACATTGCAATAACTGGGACAAATATCATATATACTCGAATACAAGTCGACCTTGTGTATAAGTCGACTCCAATATTCAACCATCTTAAGCTGGAATTTTTTATTGACTCAAGTATAAGTCTACCCAGCAAAGCTAATGGCTGCACTTGGGGACCAGGATGGGTTAATGATTGCACGGCATACAGTATTGCAGCCATTAACCCCTCCAGGCCACCAAGTGCTGCAATTATTCACTCCCTTTTATGCAGCCCAGTATTTCCTCCTTTTCTTGTTAATTGTTGAGCCAGGACTTTCAGACCTGTGTTTTCTTGGCATTTACTTTATCATGACAATGCCACTTTCCACTGAGTAAATTGCTGCAAATGGGAATGTCACTATTAGTACACACATTACTCAGTGTGCTCAGTGCTGCTCATGACTCGTATATACGTTGACCCCCATACTTTCATGAAGTGAATCAGACCTACATTTCTAGACTTATACTCGAGTATATACAGTAGGCAAATAAAATGTTTGGGTTTTATTTACAGTAGCATTGTTATTTTAAAGCAATATGGCATGGAATTGGAGAAATAGTGAAACTTTCATTTTTTTCCCTTTAAAAAGAATAGAAAGTAAAGTAATTACTGAAAACAAATATCACACCAAAAAAAGGCCTAATTTGTGTCAAAAAAAAATAAAAAAAGCTTTAGATCATTTCCGTGTGATAAGTAGTGATAAAGTAAAAGTTACTGCTGAATGAAAGAGAGGAGCGCTGACCGGTGAGAACTGCTCTGGTCCGTAAGGGTGAAGTGGTTAAACTAAACATAAAAATATGTGACTGTTCCTCTACAACTGTTACCTTTAGTACTACATGTAGTACTAAACTACACATTTGCTTTAAAGAGAAACTCCGACCAAGAATTGAACTTTATCCCAATCAGTAGCTGATTTCTCCTTTTACATGAGAAATCTATTCCTTTTCACAAACAGACCATCAGGGGGCGCTGTATGACTGATTTTGTGATGAAACCCCTCCCACAACAAACTCTGAGGACCGTGGTACTCCTGGCAGTTTCCTGTCTGTGAACCTTGTTGCATTGTGGGAAATAGCTGTTTACAGTTGTTTCCAACTGCCAATAAAGCATGCAGCAGCTACATCACCTGCCAACAGTGAAAATGTCCCCATGTAATAAATGTCAGAATGTAAATCAGGGATTTAAAATATTTTACAATGGGCAAACACTGACTAAATCATTTATACATAATTATTGTAAAAATGAAGCACTTTTTTAATTACATTATTTTCACTGGAGTTCCTCTTTAAGTGCGGGAAAAGTAGAGAGTAGCAGCTATTGAAGCTAGTAAGCTACTTCTACAACTGAATTACAGCACAGTGAATGCCGGCAACCTGACATTATAGAGCCAGATTAGTGTGCTTATATTTAAGCGTGACTGTATTGTCTTAAAATGAGACCCTAAAAAATAATAAAATTCTTTATCTCTAGTTTAAGATACTGCCATGTCTCCTCCACTACAAATAGTGTCCTGCCAAGTACTCGACTTCTTTTCCTAAAATGTAACTAAAAAGTAGAAGTACAACACAACCCTGGGCTGATCTGAGAGTTTACTGTACTGAGAAATGTGCAGAAAGGTTCCTTCTTGTATTCACCCTTCCAGGGTGTTCAATAAGGCAAATTATCCAAATGGACTGTAGCTAGGACTGTGTTGTCCAATTAAAGACTTTTGCTTCGTGTATGGAAATTTTGAATTACAGATTTTACAGATAGAAACAACCAATGTGTAAAGGTAGCCATACACTGATCGATTTGCCATCAGATTCGACCAACAGATAGATCCCTCTCTGATCGAATCTGATCAGAGAGGGATCGTATGGCTGCCTTTACTGCAAACAGATTGTGAATCGATTTCAGCCTGAAACCGTTCACAACCTGTGGTGGTGGTGGTGCTGCCGCCGCTCCCCCCCCCCCATACACTACCTGCTCCGGCCGGCGCGACTCCCCCCGGTCTCCACTGTCTTCTTCTCCGCTCTGGTCTGGTCTCCGGGTCCGGCAGGCTTCACTTCTTCCTGTCTGGGGGAAGTTTAAACAGTAGAGCGCCCTCTGCTGTTTAAACTTCCTGCCGGGACAAGAAGAAGTGAAGCCTGCCGGACCCGGAGAACAGCGCGGAGAAGAAGACAGCGGAGACCTGGGGAGTCGCGCCGGCGGAGCAGGTAATGTATTGCAGCTGTATTGCGTCGGTCGTCGGGCACTCGAATGCCGCTAGCGACGTGCTCCCTACCCGCGGGCGATCGACGGTAATTTCCCGCACGGAGCGAGCGATGGGATCAATCTATTTCGGGACGAAACAATTCGAAATTTAGCGTTAACGTTAACGATTTGACAGCAGATTCAATTCCAGTGATCGAATCTGCTGTTGATCGGCGGGGAATCGGCCTAGTGTATGGCCAGCTTAATTCAAGAAATTAGCATACCGGATAAATATTAATGACAGGCCAGGCAGTTTTCTTGGAATTTAGTTTAAATTGCTGCAAAGCTGAATACCTACTTTACAACTCTTTTCACGGCACTTTTAATTTCCTTGTTCCTGAGACTGTAGATAAATGGGTTGAGCATTGGGGTGGCGATGCTATACACCATGCTGATGGCCCGATCAAATGTGTAGATGGGATTTGGCCGAAAATACAGTAGCAATATCGTGCTGTAGAACAGGACCACCATTGTGAGGTGAGATGCACAAGTAGAGAAGGCTTTCCATCTTCTTTGAGAGGACTTTAGAGTCAGCACTGCTCTGATGATGAGTATGTAGGACCCGAGGATGAAGAGCACTGGGCCAAAGACAACAATTGGGCCTTCAGTGAAGACAACCCTCTGAACAGTGTCTGAAGTCCCTGAACAGGCCAACAGCATGATAACGGGAAGGTCACAAAAGAAGTGGTGGATAACCCTACTACAGTGGGACTGGGAAGAAGTCAACACAGTGTACAAAGTAGAATGAAGGAACACAATCACCCAGGAAATAATAACTAAACACAAGCAAGTCCTCTTGTTCATAATATTAAGGTAATGTAGCGGAAAACAAATTGCAGAATATCGGTCAAAGGCCATGATGGCCAACAGAAAACTGTCCATGTTGCCCACTGCCAGGAACAAGAAAAGTTGGGCAAAGCAACCATGGATGGAAATGTGAGTGTCTCCAGATAGAAGGCTGTACAAAGCCCTGGGGATGATAATAGAGGTAAAACATACATCTACAAAGGCCAGGTTCCCCATCAAGATGAACATCGGGGTGTGAAGTTGAGGCTGTGAGATAATCAGCATGGAGATGATAGTATTTCCACCAATGCTGAGGACGTAAGCAGTAAAAAAAAAGCAGAACAAAGGGTAGACGAGATGAGGTGTCTCAGAAAACCCCAGGAGGACAAAGCCTGTGAAGGTCCCATTCTTAGGTGGCTCCATGTATTTATTACACCGTTACGAATGAAGCCTGGAGGAAATTATAACCATGCCTTCAAAATTAACAGCCATAGGGAACAGGTATAACACACAATGTGAAGCAAAGAATGTAGACGATAGATGCATAAACTGATGTTCGTCCATACTTTGCCTATCAAGTGACCAAATAGTGATAGGTGTGGTAAACAGAAAGTAAAATAAGTCTATAGATATTTAAAGTAAACATGAGATGCGGCAGGAAGGAAAATTCATAAATACCTGGGGCTTTCTCCAGCCCCCTTCGTCTGGCCTGATCGCTCCCTTGATGTCAGCAATCGGCCTCAGTAAGTCCACCGATCTGGGGCCAACTGGACATGCTCAGCCTGGCCATTGCTGGAAGCCTTCTGCGCCTATGCAGTACTACTGCACAGGCACAAAACACTCTCAGCTAGGGGTTGCGACAGGGGAGCACGCGAGGCCAGACACCTGTGCCGACACACCCCGACTGGACAACTTACCGGCAGGGGCGGTTCTCTCATGAAGCAAGGTGAAACACTTGCATCAGGCGCAGAGATTACAGGGGCAGCATGTTTGTACTGTGTTTACACTAACAGCATGCAGTCAGAGTAGGAGGAGAGCGAGGAAAAGCAGCTTGTTGTGCTGTGTGAGGAGTCTGACAGTGAGTGAGGAGGGGGGGAGGCAGGAGAGCATCATTGGGGAAAAGCAGCTTGTTGTGCTGTGTGAGTCGTCTGACAGTGAGTGAGGAGAGGGGAGGCAGGAGAGCAGCAGTGTTTCATGTGACTTGCACAGCAGAAGGGAGGAGGTGGCACTTCAGTCCTGACTGAGGAGGAATAGGGTAGATGGCACTGCTGTCCTAACTGAGGAGGAATGGAGTGGCTGACGGTGAGCAGTTTGTTTCTCAAAGACAGCCAGTGTGCTATTGTGTAGCCCAAGGTATGTGCAAATTTTCTCTTCTGCCTTATCTCAGGTACATTTTAATGATACTGTAGGATAATCTATGAATTCAATTAACTCATTTCCTCAGTTCCCTTATAGTGTTGCCTATTTGAGTTTCCTACGGGTATTCTAATGTACAGTACTGGTGGTCATTTTCTTGGACACCCTGGACAAGCATGCCATATTCTCACACACACAAAGACCTATAAATACAGTATTTACAGTATCTGTTCAAAGTAATGAGACAAAACATGCTTAAAGGGCCACTACCTCACGAAAAGCGGTAAAATGTAGAGTTTATGTAAAGGCATTGTTTTTACTATGCAGTGGTCACTTATAGCTGGCATCACTTATCTGCTTGTTTGACTTTGAACAGCTTACTGACAGGATCTGGGCTAGTTCATACCCTCATGGTGGATTCAGAAAATTTTCTTAAATAGGAACTGTCACGAAAATCTTAAAATGTCAAACACATACAAATAAGAAGTACATTTCTTCCAGAGTAAAATGAGCCATAAATGACTTTTCTCCTATGTTGCTGTCACTTGCAGTAGAAATCTGACATTACCGACAGGTTTTGGGTTAGTCCATCTCTTCACGGGGGATTCTCAGCATGGCCTTTATTCTTTATAAAGACATTGTAACGATCGGTGTAACACAGAGAGGGTCTGATTACCGGTGAACTGCAGTATCAGCGAGAATACAGAATATACCCGATTATTGATGATCTGCAGTATCACCGATAATCAGATATATCTACTAACCTCTGGACACCTGAGATATAAGAGTGTTTTGGTGTAACAGTAATACTTTGAGTATTGCACCTTAGGAGAAGGTACAGAAGCAGTAAGGAGTACTGCACAGAAGTAAGTTCCTTCCGTATGCCTAGACTCTCCTGGGGGAGGAGCTAGGCTGAGGGTAGGAAGGACAGAACGTAAGTGACACCAGAGAGAGGGTGTCACTAACAGGTCTGGGAACTGCCTCTAACAGTAAGGCCAGTTCTTGAGGTCGGCAATCCAGGTCGTTAACACACAGACAGATACGGTACAGATTCAGGAGACAGATACGGAATCCAATAAACAGGCAAGGTTTGGCAACGGAGTATCAGAATAGCGGGGTACAGAATCAGGAGGCAAATACAGAGTCCAGGAACGAGCAGAGTTTGGCAACAGGATATCAGAGATAGCAAGGTACAGAATCAGAGTTCAGCAGGATAGTCAGGCAGGCAGAAGGTCATAACAAATAATGCAGTTCAATATTCCTAACACTAAGGTGTGAGGTCCGTGATCGTCAACACCTTTGGAAACTATGCTAGAACACAGATACAGACAAGGCCTGAGTGCTACCACGTAGTGATCGCAACGACAGACAACCAGAGAATGACCAGCACCCAGTATATATACACCTGTGCTCTCCAGCACCTCCTCAAGTGCTGGACCAATGAAAGTTGCTGTGATTGTCAGCTGACCTTTCTCTGACTGCCATAAAGTTTCTGCCTCTCCGTGCGCACGCGCGTCATTCTGAACCTAGGTGGACTATCAGTCCCAGCCACACCAGTACTGCTTTGCAATGTCTCCGCTGACCCATGCGCGGGGTTGGTCGCACCGCTATCTGCACCGGCGGCTGCCTCCCCGCGCTGGGTCAAAGTGTCAGCAACAGAGCCATGCGTGCTAACCGCTGCGTCAGACACAGCGGTTTTTCCGCGTTCCGCCATGCTCTCTATGGAAACAGCCGCCTCACGCTGAGTGGAGGTGGCTGACTTTCCGCGTTTCCTTACAGACATTCCCTGAAAAAGATTTATACAATGATGCTGGACAGCCTCCCTGCTCACCGTACACTTTTTTGACAGTTGAACGAAGCAACTGCCATTCACTAAGTGATTTTAAAAAATAGAAAACCCTGAGAACCCTAAGATGTGGAATGCGTTGCCACAGGAAGTCGTTATGACAAACTCTATACCTGCATTTAAAGGGGGCTTAGATGCTTTCCTTGCGTTAAAAGACATCCATGGCTACAATTACTAGGTAATGCCTAATGATGTTGATCCAGGGATTTTATGTGATTGCCATCTGGAGTCGGGAAGGAATTTTTCCCTTTAGGGGCTATTTGGACCATGCCTTGTGGGGGTTTTTTCGCCTTCCTCTGGATCAACAGGGGTATGTGGGGGACGGGCTGGAGTTGTACTTTGTACTGGTTGAACTCGATGGAAGTATGTCTTTTTTCAACCAAAATAACTATGTAACTATGTAACTATGTAACCCCCTATGAGACGATGGGCTAGTCCAAAATCTGGCAGTAATGTCAGATTTCATCTACTTACTGTAAGTGACAGCAACATAGGAGAAAAGTCATTTATGGCTCATTTTACTCTGGAAGAAATGTACTTCTTATTTTTATGTGCTTTACATTTTAAGATTTTCGTGGCAGGCCACAGTATGTCCAACATGTTTCGGTGGGAGAGCTCTGGCATCATCAGAGAGAGCACAACAATACCACCCACAATGCAGGAAGCCATGAGAAGCATATCTGCTACAGCCATTCAGCTACAACTGGGGGAGTCCTTAGACTTCTATATATTCATCTAGTTGTTTGTGTCATGGAACTGCACATCTGCACATGGGTGTTGTAACCCCTCTGCAGACATTTTCCTGATATGACCGAAGGTACAAAATGCTCTCACTATTGTAGCAGTGTGGATTGTTTATATGGTCTAGACCTGTAGGTTTCTTGAACCGCTTTAGTGCTGGGGCGGTGCCTTGTGTTCTACGGCATAGTTCCCCAACCCTGTCCTCAAGGCCCACCAACAGTGCATGTTTTGCAGGAAACCACCAACATTCACAGGTGAGGTAATTAGTGTCTCAGCAGAGCTGATTAACTACCTCTGTGGACTTCTACAAAACATGCACTATTGGTGGGCCTTGAGGACAGGGTTGGGGAACACTGTCTACGGGACTGTGGCGGGGGAGCTTGGCCACCTTATTTTTTTCAGCACACTTCCTGGGGGATGGTCAGCACACTTCCTGGGGGATGGTCAGCACACTTCCTGGGGGATGGTCAGCACACTTCCTGGGGGATGGTCAGCCTATACAAAGTGGTATCATAAAATGTTATAATTATCACCTTTAAAAAAATTGACAGAAAGCTTGTTTTGATTTGCAGTCTGTTCTCTATGTGGTCATCATCCATATTTACATTTTCCCAGTGTTCCTTGGCACTCCGAATATTGTTATTGTAGAAGCCTGCCGATTGCGTCTTTAACCACTCCTCCACTTCAAGTCTTCAACAATTACATTTTTCATTTCTGGGAACAACAAAACAGGAATGAGATCGGGAGAATAAAGCTGAATACTCACCTCGCGACCCAGGAAGATGGATCCCAGCGACGTCCTACGATGGCGAGTGCTCCCCGATCCATCTTCCTGATGGCAGGTATTATTATTTAGTGGTTATATGGCACTGCCGCCAACATTTTCGGCAGCCCTGAACAGAGCATATTGTCTTGTCACTTAAAGAGAAACTCCGACCAAAAATTGAACTTTATTCCAATCAGTAGCTGATACCCCCTTTTACATGAGAATTCTATTCCTTTTCACAAACAGACCTTCAGGGGGCGCTGCATGACTGATATTGTGGTGAAACCCCTCCTACAAAGAAATTATGAGTACGTACTCTTGGCAGTTTCCCGTCTGTGAACCCTGTTGCATTGTGAGAAATAGCTGTTTACAGCTGTTTCCAACTGTCAAAAAAGCAGGCAGCAGCTACATCACCTGCCAGCAGTAAAAATGTCACCATGTAATAAATGTCAGAATGTACATCAGGGATTTATAAGATTTTACAATGGGCAAACACTGACTAAATCATTTATACATTATTATTGTAAAAATGAAGCAATTTTTTTTATCACATTATTTTCACTGGAGTTCCTCTTTAACTGTCCCTCATAGGGGTTCACAATCTAATCTCTACCATAATCTTATGTCTATGTGTGTATCCTTGTCTAGGGCCAATTTAGGGGGAAGCCAATTAACTTATCTGTATGTTTTTGGGATGTGGGAGGAAACTGGAGTGCCCGAAGGAAACCCACGAAGACACGGGAAGAACATACAAAATTTATGCAGATAGTGCCCTGGCAGGGATTCAAACTGGGGACCCAGCGCTGCAAGGCCAGAGTGCTAACCACTTTTGCCATCGTGCTGCCTGGGTATACACAACTTCACACAATGGCACACGTCTGGCATGAATGAGAGTTCCAGTAATCACAGTACTTTGTGCGGGAGTTGTTGGGAATCTTAAAGAAAACCTGTACTGAAAATTAAAAGTCAAAATAAGCATACACAAGTCATACTTACCTTCCATGTAGTCTACTCCTCAGTGTCTTTCTCCTGTCCCGCGTCCTGTTTGTTCACTGTGATCAAGGGAATTTTCCGTCCTCCATTTTGAAAATGGCCATTACCCATAACAGCTTCCTGGTCAGCACACAGTTAAACTGTAACATCGCCCACTTGAGCCATAGGAAAACATGGACATTACCTGGTACATCAGTTTTCCTCTCAGCTATAACTGACAGCAACTGATATTTTACTGACAGCAACTGATATATTTCAGATCTGACAAAATATTGTCAGAACTGGAAGGGATTATTGTCAGAAGAAAATGGTGAGCTTCTGAGAGGAACTGATGGCAAGGTAACTATGCAATGTTCATTTGAAGTTACCTCATGTGTTTATTTTAAATATTTTTACTCAGTACAGGTTCTCTTTAAAGATCCAACCGGTTGTAACAGTCTTTATCGCTGTGCGTCGCTAAGCATAGTTCAATTGTGTGCCTGTACCCACAGTGCCATATTGCAGAAACGATCACATCGCTCAAAAAAAAAAAAAAAAAAAACACCAGTCATCGGAAAAATTGTTGGAAAAATCACGTAGTGAGTACAGGCCTTGAAGGGAACCTTAACTGTGATTTAAAAAAAGAGTCACTTTCCTGGTGCTTCCCCAAGCCCCTGTGCCCTCGCCGGTCCTGGACTATCCTCCGGTGCCCCGCCGCGGTTTAGTTTTGTTTTTCCCCAACAGAGTTGGCCCCTGGCCTCGCACATCCTTTTACGCGTTCCCATCGTCAAACGCATCCTGCGCAGGCGGAGTAAGAGAAGCCTCATACTGTGCCTGTGCAGGAAACGCTTGATGACAAGAACGCTAACAAGGATGAGCACGACCAGTTAAAGAGGAACTCCAGTGAAAATAATGTAATAAAAAAGTGCTTCATTTTTACAATAATTATGTATAAATGATTTAGTCAGTGTTTGCCCATTGTAAAATCTTTTTAATCCCTGATTTACATTCTGACATTTTTTACATGGTGACATTTGTACTGTTGGCAGGTAATGTAGCTGCTGCATGCTTTTTTGGCAGTTGGAAACAGCTGTAAACAGCTATTTCCCACAATGCAACAAGGTTCCCAGACAGGAAACTGCCAGGAGTACGTACTCAAGAGTTTCTTGTGGGAGGGGTTTCACCACAATATCAGTCATACAGCGCCCCCCGATGGTCTTTTTGTGAAAAGGAATAGATTTCTCATGTAAAAGTGGGTATCAGCTACTGATTGGGATAAAGTTCAATTCTTGGTCGGAGTTTCTCTTTAAGTTTCCCTTTAGATGCTGCAAGATCTTAAAGAGGAACTCCAGTGAAAATAATTTAATATAAAAAGGTGCTTAATTTTTACAATAATTATGTATACATGATTTAGTCAGAGTTTGCTCATTGTAAAATCTTTCCTCTCCCAGATTCACATTCTGACATGTATTACATGGTGACATTGTTACTGTGGGCAGATTATGTAGCTGTTCTGGCTTTAACAGACAGCTATAAACAGCCATTTCCTGTGTGTGTCATTGTTACATTGTGGCAGTTTGCCCAGAGTACCGTACGGTACCAGAGCCTCTTGTGGGAGGGGTTTCAGCACAAAATCAGTCATACAGCGCCCCCTGATGGTCTGTTTGTGAAAATCATTATATTTTTCATGTAAAAGTGGGTATCAGCTACTGATTGGGATAAAGTTCAATTCTTGGTCGGAGTTTCTCTTTAAAGCCACATGCCCTTCCTTTGTTAACTGTAACTGGAGATGAGTGAGCTGTTGTATTGTCATCACGCTGCTCAATCTTCTCCATCTCACACTTTTGTTACATCTGGAACAATTTGTAAAAGAAATAAAGGATACAGTGAGCTGATTCTCTCAACATCACGCACTTAGACCAATGATGACACTGACAAAATGTCATCAATATGCCGTAATAACTTCCGGGTAATAATTAAACCTTTATGATGCCCTCTTGTATATGGGGCTATGCATACCAGTATGGATTATGTTTTAAAGGGCAACTGAAGTGAGAGGTATATGGAAGCTGCCATATTTATTTCATTTTAAGCAATACCAGTTGCCTGGCTGTCCTGCTGATCCTCTGCCTCTCATACTTTTAGCCGTAGACCCTGAACAAGCATGCAGCAGATCAGGTGTTTCTGACATTGTCAGATTTGATTGGATTAGCTGCATGCTTGTTTCTCGTGTTATTCAGACACTAGATCAGCAGGGCTGCCAGGCAACTGGTATTGTCTAACAGGAAATAAATGTGGAAGCCTCCATAGTCTTCTCACTTCAGTTGTCCTTTAAGTTTGTGTTACTTTTGTATTTATAAATGTGTTGAGTAATAATTAAAGCATTTATATATTTTTTATATCCGTCTCCTCTTTTTAGTGGCCCTCCTCCTTTTTTCTTAAAGTGTAACTGTCGGGCATAAAATAAAAAATCAATTCTTTATTTTGATCTGGTAAACAAGTAATAAAAACACTAACCAGGCAATCCAAAAGTTAAAAATCACTCTTATTTTTCTTCTCCATAAAACATCTTTCCCCAGTTTATCTGGCTCTTATTTGGTACATCTGCTGCACAAAGGAAGTTGCAGGGCATGCTGAGTTGTTGTTTTTTTTTGCTTCTTTAGTGTCCCCTCAGACTTAACTAATGCTGTCTGATTGGCTGAAGCCTCTTTCCCTCCTGTTTTCCCCTCCCACACCTCTGCTCCTCTCTGATTGGCCAATATTTCTCATGCTTCTCAAGCTACAGAGTCACACAATGACAATGCGCTTTCTATTGTAGAGCTGGGTGGGAGTGTCTGAGTTTGCATTGGCTGCCCTAATCCCTGAGTAAGGGAGGAAATGACATCAGTATTGGCTTCATTCAGAGGGAATCAAGATGGCAAATGCCTGAAACAGAATTCTCTTTATTTACTACATAAAATTCAGTGAAATCAAAACGTGGACAGTGCAATACATACTTTATGTACATAGAGCAAGTATTCATATACTTATATATGTGTTGTTGTTGTTTTTTTGAGATGGTATAGCTGGCAGCTCCTCTTTAAACATATTTTCTAAATTTGTGGTTGCCCTACGGTGGCAACTAATTAATGATTTATATGGATATTTTTGTTGTTTTGTTGTTTTTTTTATATTAGAGTTGAGTAGTCTTTTGTATTTACTTACCTCTTCTGTGTGGCTGCCATTGCTCTCTGTTTATTGGGTGGATATTTCTGCTGTTCTAGCCCCCTAGATTATCAAAAAGTTTTTCAACGTGGCAACTCCGTTTGTACTTTGTGGTGGCCTAAGCAATTCTACAGTGGGACGCCTTGGTTTAGCAGGTACTACCCGATAGCAGTAATTCTTTTTTCTTTTTTTACTTCCGCTGCCATTTTGTATTGCAAGTAAAACAAATTCTTATTATATCAGTCACCAAATTATCTCACTGATCATTGTTATCTTGAAACCTAAGCTCTTCAGCTGATATATACATTTTTAGTATGTCATAAAAGTGTAAATATCAGTTATATTATAAATTAAATTATATTCAATTAAAACAATCAGTTTTAAATTTATTTTTTAGTAGCAATCATCATTTTAAAAATAAAATCAACAACTGTGTTAAAATGTACACATTCACTTAAAACATATTTGTAATGAATCTTTTTACCACACAAATACAAAAATTATGAGACCAATATTTTCTCAAAATAAATAAATAAATACAAATAAAATAAATATTGGTTTATGGGTATTTTTTTTCTTTTTTTTTTACAGCAAATTCTGTCTTTTTGTACTTTATCGATTATTATCTTGTGTAGTTTAACTAATCAAAATGAGTCCACAAAATTCCAAATGAAAATTGTCAGTGAGGTAAATAATAATAAAAAAAAAAATTGAAAGAATTGATGAAAGTGTAGTAGAAATTAAGAAAGTTACACTTTAGTAAAAAGAATGAATATTCCATTTGAATATAAAAATAACTTGGATGGAGGTGGAGGACGGAATTTGCACATTATAGGAGAAAAGACAATGATATAAAGGATGGTTCATGATATATAGATGAGCCTGTATGTAAGATACATCTGGGAACCCCATGAGAAGAGCAGAGCAGTGGACTCCGGAGGGCCTTTTCCCTGAAGAAGCTCTTGGCTAACGAGCCAGACACAACAATTAATTACATTTAGCTTCTGTAGAATCATCGAAAATAAATAATAACTAAAACAAATAAAAAAATAAAACAAAAAAAAAAAATAAACTTAGGTTAAACAACAGACTTAAAGAGACACTGAAGCGAAAAAAATATATGATATAATGTATTGGTTGTGTACTATGAATAATTACTAGAAGATTAGCAGCAAAGAAAATATTCTCATATTTTTATTTTCAGGTATATAGTGTTTTTTCTAACATTGCCTCATTCTATAATATGTGCAGATTACACAACACTCAGCATTCAAAATGAGTCTTTCAGAGCAGTCTGTGAAGTAATGACCTCTCCTCTAGCAGAGAAAAAGTAAACAGTTCACTTACAGTTGAGATAATAAAAGTCAGATAACAGCCCTCTCCACGACTAACTTAGTCGGAGAGCTTAATGGCTTGTTTGCATAGAGATAACAACTGGAGTTTCTCAACTCTTCCTGTACTGGAAACAATTATACTGATGTATCTGATCTTAATGTTTTATTTCTTAGCTGTACTACACATACAAATCATAATATCATAATTTTTTTTTCGCTTCAGTGTCTCTTTAATGACCGATGTGACCATAAGTTCTACAGTGCATGAATAAACATTACTTTTTCCATTAAATAATGTTTTTTTCCTTCTGTGGAAGGTAAGAAATGATGCTTCTCACATATACAACATCTAGTAGTATCATATGATCAAAAGCGCCTCCACCAGTGTTTTTTAGTATAGTCCATACCCCATAGGGTTTTTTTAGTCACAAGGACCTGTAGTTCTCATAACTAATCCAGGAGACCAGCATCTGCACCAACAGACCTGGGACACCAAGCGGGGGAGGTTATATTCCCACAGGCTCATACGGTAGTTGCAAGTTTTTCAACCCACCTGTTGCGAATACTTTGTGTTAGCGCTCAGACCTTTTGATAGCTTAACTTGTAGCATTGAAAGACTGTATTGTATTATCTGTGTATGACTCTGGCTCGTTCTGACTACTCTTCCGCTCATTGATTCTGTACCTTGCCATTCTGATCTTGCTGCCGACTCTGCCTGTTTATCTTTACGTCTCTGCCTTCCGATTTTGTACCTTATCTGTCCGTGTGTTGCCAATCCGATTAGTCTGACCACTCTACTCCCACCAGTTGCCACTGGTGAGGGGCTCTATACTGCTAGTACCCACCAGCTCCTCTGGTGAGGTTTTGTTAAACCTATCAGTATTTACTGATGCACCAAGCACCACTTGCTATTTGCTATCACAGTTGTCACTTGCTATACTTGCATTATTGGTGATTCTGCAGATCACCACATAATCAGGTATAGTGTCTGGATTATTGGTGATACTGCAGATCACTCAATAACCAGACATCTGTTATTTGCTGACACCAATCGTTACACCACCTTTGTAAGTATAATACTTATACACATGTGCTTACATCCCTTTGTCTAACAATGCTGCGCCATTGGGCTCCTGGGCCCATATACAATTTTTTATCCTGAGTTATCTCCTAGATGATGATATTCATCATCTTCAAATTAACTTTTCAGCATTTTACAATTGAAAAAGTACCCAAAAGTTGGTAAAAAAAAAAGGACTATCAAAATTGATTTGAATATTTTTCTTGTTGGTGGCTCAAAAGCCATTTTATGACAAGGGAAGGGGCCATATGCAATTCTTTTTTTCACTTGCGTTTTCTCCTAGGAGATAAGTTTTCATCTTCTAAAAAAGTAGGTGAAAAGGTTCTATCAAAATTCTTTTGAGCATTATCTTGCTTTCTGGAAGCTTAAAAAGCATTTTATTCACAATTTCAAAAATATCACTTAGGAGAAAACTCAGGAGAAGAAGTGAATTGCATATGGGCCCAGGTCTCTCTCATTCAAATAGACTTTTAGGATCTAAACTTTTTTCTATATCCAGGATGATCATTTGTAACATAATTTGTGTTCGGACAAGAAGTAATTTTTGAGATAAATTGGCGCATATGCAATTAACTTTTTCACCTGAGTTATCTCCTAGGAGGTAATTTTCATCTTCTCTTTAAACTAACTTTATAGCATTTCAATGTTGAAAAGGTACCCAAAAGTTGGTGAAAAAGTGCTATCAAAATTATTCTTAGTATTTTCTTGCTGGCTGGTGGCTTAAAATGCATTTTATCACAAGTTCTGACAATATCACCTAGGAGAAAACTCAGGTGAAAAAGTGAATTGCATATGGGCAATTAACTCCCACCTTAGTGGTTTAACCTCTTCCCATCTCCAGGGACAAGGAACTACGTTCCTGCAAAACGGTGGCTGGATAGTGTAATGGTTAAGGGCTCTGCCTCTGACACAGGAGTCCTGGGTTTGAATCTCAGCTATGCCTGTTCAGTAAGCCAGCACATATTCAGTAGGAGAGCTTGGGCAAGTCTCCCTAACACTGCTACTGCCAATAGAGCGCGTCCTAGTAGCTGTAGCTCTGGCGCTTTGAGTCCGCCAGGAGAAAAGCGCAATATAAATGTTCTGTGTTTGTTTTGTTTGTTTTGCAAAATCCCACAACACCGCGCAGGGACGTATCTACTACGTCCCTTGCTGCCGTACACTCCTGCTCGCTCCCGCGCTCGTTCCCACGCTCTTTCTCACCACCGATCGTTAGACGGGAGATTAATGAATGGGAACACAGCTCCCATTCATTGATCTAAGTCCCCGTGTGAATGACCCGACGCCATCAATGAGATAACGCCGTCATTCACAAGAACCGCTACTTACACATCCACACATTACTTCCTGTTTGCGTAGTTATACAATGCACAGGAAAGTTATGCCCGAGGACATCTTGTGGCCAAATAGTAAAATTACATGTACAAACATTTTTTTCATTAACAGACTTTTTTTACACTTAAAATTAACCCCTTACCTTCCACACACCCCAATATTTACTCAAAAAAATAAATAGTTACCTTAGGGACTAAACTCTTTTAATATGTATGTCAAGAGGGTATATTACTGTTGGAATAAAATAATTCTTAGCAAAAGTTACCCCCCCCCCCCAAAGAAAGCCTAAATATATACATTGTTTTGTTGTGATAAGTAGTAATAAAGTTATAGGCGATTGAATGGAAGGAGGTCTGAAAGGTGAACATTGCTCTGGTTTTTTAAGGGGAAAAAAAAGGAAAAAACCTTAGAGGTGAAGTGGTTAAACCCAAATTGTTCATGAGGGATTATGGTGTTTAAATATTTATGTGAACTGTTGGTGAACACAGGAGATAGAAATTTTAAGTCTATGGCCCATAGGCAATTCACTTTTTACCCAAGTTTTTTCCTAGGTGATATTCTTATACTTGTCAATAAAATGCCTTTTAATCCACTAGTAGAGATGGCTCAAACCTCCGATTTTCGATTCACGGACTTCCGCAAAAGGTTCCCGAATCGGCGAACTTTGCGAACCGCCATAGACTTCCGGATCCGGATTTGACGTACAGCAGGGTTATAATCCCTAAATGGCAGAAATCACATTGCATTGCTAAATTGGCCTAAAGTGCTTGAAAACATCTTGCGTGTGTATACATGGATCAGGTAGTGTAAGTAGTGTACTGCTTCACACTGACAGACCAAACTAACTGTGTAATGCACCGCAAACAGATGGCCGTGCTGGTGCGCTCGTTAGCGAGAGTGCAGGCGATGACGGCTTTCCAGCCCATGTCGCCGGGCTGTGGTAGCTCAATGACAGAACAACAGTGACTGTCCAGCTGATCGAATTTGGTCTGTCCACAATGAAGCAACAACCTTATTTTCGTGGGTTTGCCCCCAACACACTCATTTTGCCGCTCATTGCTTCATTGTGATACACAAGCCCCTTCACCGCGGCAAGGTAACGATCACGAAGGGGAATTGAGAAATGTACATGCCTTTTGTTTTGTTGTTGCAGCCGCAGTGCAGCCAGAAAAATTAGGCAGGCATGTACACACACCAGAAAAATTATTATAGTGGCCGCTGCTAGCAGCGTCCTTAAAAATTCAGAAATCCACCTGCAGTCCTGGACCCTGTTGGTGGTGTCGGAGAAGGCAGTCAAGCAAGCGGCATGCAGGCAGAGATGCTGTGTGGGGACTGACTTACTCATGGGTCAGGTAGCAGCAGTCGGCAGGCATAGATGCTGTGTGGGGACTGACTTAGTCTTCGGCAGGCAGTAGCCCTCTGGGATCCATGCCTCATTCATTTTGATAATGGTGAGTAATATATCTGCTACTACTTTTGTAAATAACAGTCTTTTGTTGCAGTAACACTATTTATTGTTTTATCCAAGTTAAAGAAAGTATAACAAAGTAGAATCAAATTACAAGTTACGGTTCGCTCCTCTAGTCTTCTACTCTGACTAATTACGTATAAATGCAGGTACTATATCTTAAGCAAGATGGCTATTTCTTACATAAAAATGGAGGCTTGGTGGAGTCTGATGTCTCTCTATGCTCCTGCTCGTGGAATCTCCTAGAACCTTATGGAAGCTTTTCTTTTGGGATGTTATCGAAGTTCTCTCTCATGGAGTCCCTTAAATAGCCATGAAATTCATTCATTCATTCATTCACATACACACACCCACACGACCACCTGCAGCTCAGGTGTCATTCCACCCCCCTGTCCTTGCCAGTTATGTCTTCTTTGGACCTCTAGATGGCGTTACAACCTCACTCATGAAGTCCTGTGATGTTGGCTGCAAGACACCAGGGGGCACTCTGATCATACAGGTGTTTGGATCTGAAAGGTGGCCCTTCTTTTCATAGAAACTCTCAGGCATCATCAAGACAAATAGAAACTCTTTAGCTAATTACAACAGAGAGAAAATGTGTGCATCAACCAAGTGAACCTGACAAATCTGGCTTTGCAAATTTGGCCTATTGGCTAATCACGAGACATTGCTCATGCAAATAAGCATTTGCTTTCGCATGCCTAAATATGCAGGGTCAAAAACCAAAAACCACAAAACAATCGCCCTGCGGGAATTAGTTCATGCTACATAGCACTATCCAGGGGCGCCACGAGGAGGCTTCCCATTGCCCCCATACAACCAGGGGCCGTGGGGGTCCCAGGCTCTCTCACCGCCTGGAACCCACACAGCAGCACCCCGGAGGGGGAGGCTGGGGGGTGCAGGCGATCTCCCCAGTGTGGCCAGCGCCGGAAAGAGCCGCCCGCAGGGGGCAATGGGAAACTCCCTGCTTGCCACGTACTCTCTGCTTGCCAGCGGTCACCAGGTTGACCCAATGTGCCGTATAAGTAATGTACCTGCCCTGACCGTGCTTTGCCGACCAGGCATCTGTGGTCAGGTGGACACTTGACCCAATGCTGTTTGCCAGAGATGACACCACTTGCCTTTCTACATCACGGTACAGTTTGGGTATTGCCTTTTTTGAAAAATAATTGCGGCCTGCTATCTTCCACTGCGGTGTAGTGTTGGGCGAACACCTAGATGTTCGGGTTCGCGAACGTTCGCCGAACATCGCCGCGATGTTCGGGTGTTTGCGCCGAACTCCGAACATAATGGAAGTCAATGGGGACCCGAACTTTCGTGCTTTGTAAAGCTTCCTTACATGCTACATACCCCAAATTAGCAGGGTATGTGCACCTTGGGAGTGGGTACAAGAGGAAAAAAAATATTTGAAAAAGAGCTTATAGTTTTTGAGAAAATTGATTGTAAAGTTTCAAAGGAAAAACTGTCTTTTAAATGTGGAAAATGTCATGTTTCTTTGCACAGGTAACATGCTTTTTTTCGCCATGCAGTCATAAATGTAATACAGAGAAGAGGTTCCAGAAAAAGGGACCGGTAACACTAACCCAGCACCAGCAGCAGCACACGTGATGGAACAGGAGGAGGAGGCGCAGGAGGAGAAGGCCACGCTTTTTGAGACACAACAACCCAGGCCTTGCATGAGGACAAGAAGCGTGCGGATAGCATGCTTTGTACCGCCATGCAGTCATAAATGTAATAAAGATAAGTGGTTCAATAAACGGGGACCACGCGGCAACGCTAACCCAGCAGCAGCAGACGTGATGGAACAGGAGGAGGCGCAGGAGGAGAAGGCCACGCTTTGTGAGACACAACAACCCAGGCCTTGCATGAGGACAAGAAGCGTACGGATAGCATGCTTTGTACCGCCATGCAGTCATAAATGTAATAAAGATAAGTGGTTCAATAAACAGGGACCACGCGGCAACGCTAACCCAGCAGCAGCACACGTGATGGAACAGGAGGAGGAGGCGCAGGAGGAGAAGGCCACGCTTTTTGAGACACAACAACCCAGGCCTTGCATGAGGACAAGAAGCGTGCGGATAGCATGCTTTGTACCGCCATGCAGTCATAAATGTAATAAAGATAAGTGGTTCAATAAACAGGGACCACGCGGCAACGCTAACCCAGCAGCAGCAGACGTGATGGAACAGGAGGAGGCGCAGGAGGAGAAGGCCACGCTTTGTGAGACACAACAACCCAGGCCTTGCATGAGGACAAGAAGCGTGCGGATAGCATGCTTTGTACCGCCATGCAGTCATAAATGTAATAAAGATAAGTGGTTCAAAAAACAGGGACCACGCGGCAACGCTAACCCAGCAGCAGCAGACGTGATGGAACAGGAGGAGGCGCAGGAGGAGAAGGCCACGCTTTGTGAGACACAACAACCCAGGCCTTGCATGAGGACAAGAAGCGTGCGGATAGCATGCTTTGTACCGCCATGCAGTCATAAATGTAATAAAGATAAGTGGTTCAATAAACAGGGACCACGCGGCAACGCTAACCCAGCAGCAGCAGACGTGATGGAACAGGAGCAGGCGCAGGAGGAGAAGGCCATGCTTTGTGAGACACAACAACCCAGGCCTTGCATGAGGACAAAAAGCGTGCGGATAGCATGCTTTGTACCGCCATGCAGTCATAAATGTAATAAAGATAAGTGGTTCAATAAACAGGGACCACGCGGCAACGCTAACCCAGCAGCAGCAGACGTGATGGAACAGGAGCAGGCGCAGGAGGAGAAGGCCATGCTTTTTGAGACACAACAACCCAGGCCTTGCATGAGGACAAAAAGCGTGCGGATAGCATGCTTTGTACCGCCATGCAGTCATAAATGTAATAAAGATAAGAGGTTCCATAAACAGGTATCGGCAACGCTAACCCAGCAGCAGCAGCAGCAGCACACGTGATGGAACAGGAGCAGGCGCAGGAGGAGAAGGCCATGTTTTTTGAGACACAACGACCCAGGCCTTGCATAAGGACAAAAAGCGTGCGGATATAGCAGCAATGCTTTTTGCCGCCATGCAGTCATAAATGTAATACAGATGAGAGGTTCAATAAACAGGGACCGGAAACGCTAAACCATCCCAGATGTTCATTGGTCATGTTACTTGGTTGGGGTCCTGGAGTGTTGCGTAGTCGTTTCCAATCCAGGATTGATTCATTTTAATTTGAGTCAGACGGTCTGCATTTTCTGTGGAGAGGCGGATACGCCGATCTGTGACGATGCCTCCGGCAGCACTGAAACAGCGTTCCGACATAACGCTGGCTGCCGGGCAAGCCAGCACCTCTATTGCGTACATTGCCAGTTTGTGCCAGGTGTCTAGCTTCGATACCCAATAGTTGAAGGGTGCAGATGGATTGTTCAACACAGCTACGTCATCTGACATGTAGTCCTTGACCATCTTCTCCAGGCGATCGGTGTTGGAGGTGGATCTGCACGCTTGCTGTTCAGTGGGCTGCTGCTGCATGGGTGTCAGAAAATTTTCCCACTCCAAGGACACTGCCGATACCATTCCCTTTTGGGCACTAGCTGCGGCTTGCGTTGTTTGCTGCCCTCCTGGTCGTCCTGGGTTTGCGGAAGTCAGTCTGTCGGCGTACAACTGGCTAGAGGAGGGGGAGGATGTCAATCTCCTCTCTAAAGTCTCCACAAGGGCCTGCTGGTATTCTTCCATTTTGACCTGTCTGACTCTTTCTTCAAGCAGTTTTGGAACATTGTGTTTGTACCGTGGATCCAGAAGGGTATAAACCCAGTAATTGGTGTTGTCCAGAATGCGCACAATGCGTGGGTCGCGTTCAATGCAGTCTAGCATGAATTGAGCCATGTGTGCCAGAGTCCTACCAGAATCCTCATCATCCTCTTGTGAGCGTTGTGATAGTTGTTGTGATGCATCATAGTCGTCACCTTCCTCCTGGTCTGCTTCTGCTGACCATTCGCACTGAATTGTGGAAGTCCAACGTGCACCGCTCTGGCCCTCGTCAGTGGTGGCAGGAAATTCCTGCTCCAACTCCAGCTGTTCCTCCTCCTCTTCTTCGTCATAGCTGCTGGGGCCAGCGTTTCCTGAGGCGGATGGCCTGATGTTGGTACCATCACGCTGATCGTTTTCTCCTTCAGATTCCCCCAGTTGCATCATGACAGCTGTTTCCTTGATTTTCAACATTGACCTCTTCAGTAAACACAGCAGTGGTATGGTAATGCTGACTGAAGAGTTGTCACTGCTCACAAGCAACGTGGATTGCTCAAAATTTTGGAGGACTTGGCAGAGGTCCAACATGTTGGCCCAATCGGATCCACAGAAGCTTGGCAGCTGACTGGATGCGCCTTGGTACTGCGCCGTCATGTACTGGACCACTGCACTCTTCTGCTCGCAAAAGCGGGCTAGCATGTGCAGCGTAGAATTCCAGCGCGTAGGGACATCACACAGCAAGCGATGGTGGGGGAGATTGAAGCGCTCCTGCATCTTGGCGAGTGCCCCCGAAGCAGTACTGGAATTTCTACAATGTTTGGCCACTCGACGCACCTTCAACAGAAGATCGGCCACGCCTGGGTATGTCCTCAGGAACCGCTAAACTACTAGGTTCATCACGTGCGCCAGGCAAGGGATGTGTGTCAGCTTAGCCAACCTTAAAGCGCGAATGAGATTACTCCCATTATCACACACAACCATGCCCGGTTTCAGGTCCAGCGGTGCCAGCCACAAATCCGTCTGTTCCTTTATTCCCCTCCAAATTTCCTCCCCTGTGTGCTGCTTATCCCCAAGGCAGATCAGCTTCAGCAACGCTTTCAGACGCATGCCAACAGCTGTGCTGCACTGCTTCCACGATCCTACTGCTGCTGGTGCTGGGTTAGCGTTTCCGGATGAGGTACAGCTTTGAGATGCGTTGGAGGAGAAGGAGTCAGAGAGGTAGGTGCTGCTGTTGTTATCCAGTGGGAGGGACGGCGGTGCAGCTGTTTGCGGCGTGGGCAACACCCGCGCCGTAGCAGGTGAGGAATCGCTGCCAGGCTCCACAAGGTTCACCCAGTGCGCGGTAAGGGAGATGTATCGACCCTGGCCGAACACACTCGTCCAGGTGTCAGTGGTGAGGTGAACCTTGCAGGCAACGGCATTCTTCAAGCTTTGGGTTATTTTGCTGACCACGTGCTCATGCAACTCAGGCACTGCAGAGCGCGCAAAGTGGTAGCGGCTGGGAACCACGTAACGTGGGATGGCCACTGACATCATGCCCTTGAAGCTGTTTGTCTCCACCACTCGATATGGCAGCATTTCGCAGGCCAGAAGCTTGGCTATGCTGGCTGTTACTGCCACGGCCCGGGGGTCATTTGCTGGCAATTTCCTCTTGCGCTCAAACATCTCCGACACAGACAACTGAACCGTAGCGCTGCACACGGAAGGGCTGTTGGTTGTTGTGTTTGATGAACACTGGGAGACCTCAAGAGCACTACTCCGGAAAGTGACAGTGTCAGCGTCGTCTGATGTTTGTGAATGTTGTGAACCACGCAATGGCTGGGCTACTGCTGCTGCTGAGGCGGGTCTGGTGGTGAGTCTGGTGAACCCAAGGGAGGCAGTGTTGCTGGTACCCTGTCCTGCCGCGTTTGCCCAAAGTGTGGGATGTTTGGATAGCATGTGGCGGCTCATGCTGGTGGTGGAGAGGTTGTTAATACTTTTCCCCCTGCTCAGGCTGGTCTTGCACACCTTGCAAATCGCCATGGTAACATCCTCAGTGCAGTCTTCAAAGAAAGCCCAGACTTTGGAGCACCTGCCTTGCTGGCGATTTCTGTTTGCTCCTCTTTTGCCTCTCACTTGAACTTCCACGCTTGTGGTGCCTGAAATTGCACGCCGCCTACCTTGTGGCACAAGGCGAACTTGTGCAGCAGTGGGTTCTTCAACAGACTCATCTGTGCTGCTGCTACGACGGCGATGTTCTCGTTCACAAACAAAATCTGGGTCTCTGTCCACATTGTCCATACCCTCCTTTTCCATCTCCTCAAACTCGTCATATGTCATTGTGGGGGGCCGCCGCCGTGGAGTAGAGCTCCCCAGAACAACCTCTGCGCAGCTCACTCCAACGTCGTCTTCCAGAGCTTCTCGGCCGACCTCCTGCAATTGCAACCCCTCCTGCCCAACTTGCTCTGGGATTTGGGTTTCAAAGTCCTCGGACTCGCCTTGTATTTCAGTGCCCGGTGCATTTCCCACAGTTAATGGTTGTGAATCCGGGCACAACGTTTCTGGCTGTTCCTCCATGTAAGGCTTGGTGGTGTATTCTCCACAGTCAGCATGCAACGCATGCAACGCATGAGCTGGCGTGGAGGAGGTACACACACTAGCACAAGGAAACAGGCTATCCCTAGTATAGTGGAGGGGAGGACTGACTCCAATAGGAGATTGTGGCGCACAGAGCCGGTGCAGATCTGACAGCCACAAACAATGCTTTCGTTCGTTATAACGTCTCAGCGCAAAGTAGCGCTGAGCGCATAAACCAGAACTGAGGAGATCAGGACAGGTAGACAGAATGAACGCTTGCTAGCTAGCGGCTACTTAGCGACAGCAAGCGTCCAAAACCAGACAGACTGGAATGAGGCAGCCAATGCGATGCGGCGATGGCGTGCCTCACAAAGACAGGACAGGATAGTCAGAAAACAGCAGGATTAAGATAGATGAACGTAACACAGATAAATATACAATAAGCATGTTTTCCTAGCGTATTACAATTACAGCTATCAATGAAACTATTTGTAACGTCTGACTAACATATGTATATATCGGCAATGAACCGATATATGACATAAGCAGGAACGCTGACTAGGAATGGAGTAACACAGGGAACAGGACTCAGAAGGATTCGCTATCTCTTCGCAGAGATGAACGCAATCCACAAACGGTAACAGAACAGGATTCAGAAGGATTCGTTATCTCTTCGCAGAGATGAACGCAATCCACAAACAGTAACAGAACAGGATTCAGAAGGATTCGTTATCTCTTCGCAGAGATGAACGCAATCCACAAACGGTAACAGAACAGGATTCAGAAGGATTCGTTATCTCTTCGCAGAGATGAACGCAATCCACAAACAGTAACAGAACAGGATTCAGAAGGATTCGTTATCTCTTCGCAGAGATGAACGCAATCCACAAACAGAACCAGGAGCAGGGTAACTACCTCAGCACGGGTGGTCCCGGTACGCGCAACCTACCAAAACGTGCTGGAAAGCTGACTAACTGCACACAGGATATAAACAGTTCGTGTACGTATACATCAGCGACACTGATGTATTAACGTAACACAAATACAAGGAAAATAATAAACGTGCTGGTATGCATATATATTGGCAATGAACCAATATATGATGCAAAGACCAGCAAAGTATCTTTATAACAATAAACACGATCGGGGGCTAAAGCGACAGCAAGGCAGGCTTAAGCTGAAGCTATGAAAACCCAAGGAAACCCTGCAGGAAGCAGATCTTTATACTGAGGTCATCCAATGGGAGCAGACATGCAGATTCCCACACAGGTGAATGATAATCAGTCACAAGCTGACAGCAGGGAAAGACAGACAAAGCTATGCAACTTGCATGGAAATAGATCAGAACTGCCTGAGCTGCAGCACTACTTCCAGCAATAGCTGCTGCAGCAGCGATCATTACAGTACCCCCGCCTTTAAAAGCGGATTCCAGACGCTTTTCAAAACTGAAATTTCCAACAAAACAGTCTGACTGATAATTCATGATGACCGGGACAGCCCGGCAAGACCGAATTCCAGAATCAGTCCCCACAAGACTGGACCCATCAGAACCAGAACCTACAGAACCATGCCCATCAGTACTACAAGCCCCAGTGTGACACCCATCAGAACCATGATTTCCAGAAGAAAGCCCTCCGAAACTCCCTGAGCGATACCCACCGCCTTCCAGGAACCGTTCAGAATCGCCAAAGCCTTTGCAATGCCCACCGGTACTGTCTTTACCAACACAAAACCCACTGTTGAACCAGTCCAAGGCACCAGGACAAGTTTTCTCAGAGACCTCCCAGAACACCTTGAAGCTCCAAAGAGATCCCCATAGGTCAGAATGCCCCTTAGGCTCACATGGAGAACCATCAAGAACCCCTATGGAACCTAGGGCAATTCCCGAGTCAGGGCCACAAGGACAAACATCAATATCAGGGCTTTCAGGGACCAGAACCATCTCTGGGCATGCAGGCAGACTGGCAATATCAGAACGTGTTCCCACTAAGGAAGCATCAGAGCACGCTAACACCTTAGACACACTTGGGCATTCTGGCACACAAAGAACATCTGGGCACACCGGCACAAGAGAAACCTCTGGGCATGTCAAGGAACTGTGAGCCTCAGGGTCAGCCAAGACAGGACCAAAACCAGGACTGGCCAAAAAAAAATCATCATGACTAAACTTCGCAACTACTGGACTTTTACACGAGAATGCTGGATCAGACTTAGATGTCGCTGATTCCAGCAAAGTCAGTAACAAATCAGATTCAGGGGCACTAACAAGACAGGACAAATCTTCTGATGTATGCACTGAACCAGACAGGGACTCCACAACTACCTCTGGACTGGACAGAGACTCATTTAATACACTGGATTGGAGCTCATGAGGCGCTGCAGAACAAGTCAGTATTGCAGCAGCCCCCACTGGACTAGGCAAAACTGAGGAATTCCCTGGACAGGAAGGGAACTCTGGAACCTCTGCCACAGCGGCCAGAGAACCAGAATCTTTCAGGATACAGGGCTGGGTTTCAGGAACACTCATCAGACCGGACTGAAATTCTGAGATTTCTATTATTTTGACCAGAGAATCAGAATTATCCATGTTACAGGGCAAGACTTCTGAAACATTCAGAGGACAGGGCTGGAGTTCCTCGGCTGTTACAACACTGGAGAGGGACTCAACAACATTGGTTAAATCAGACTGTGTACAGGACAAGGTATCTGACACACTTGCTGACGAGGACAATATTTCAATGGCTTCTGCTTTGCTGGGCAGAAATTCATCAAGTTTTATTAGAGCAGACTGTAATTCCAAAACAGCTGCTAGACAAGTGAATATTACTGCAACACCAACTGAGGTAAGCAGTGCTTCAGCCTCCTCTGCTAGAGGGTTTAAAGTATCCAAAGTACTGGGTGAAGCATAAGACTCTGCGACCACAGCTTCACTGGACAGGATCACTGAACAGTCCATATTGCAGGGCAAAACCATGGAAGCACCTGCTGGACAGCATAATGATTCTGTGACCTGAGTTTCATTGGAGAGATCTACTGCACAATTCTTGGTACAGGGCAAATTTATTGGAAAATTTTTTGAACAAGGTAATAATTCTGCGATTTCAGGTTCACATAGCAGATGCTCTGAGCTATTCACGAAACTAGAGCGAGGTGTAGAAACAGGAAGATCAAGACACAATGTTTGCGCATCTGAATCACCATTCATTTGTAAAATTGGAAAATTCAGATGCTGGGGTTCTGAGTTTACTAGACAGGATTGCTGGGACTCGGAAACTGATGTAGTGCATCTATTGGCATCTGCTGGATCACACAGGAGTTGAACTTTATTAACACAGGTAATTTCTGCAGAAGTGTTTGCAGAGACAGGCAAGATGTTTCTGGTGTCTGTTTCACTAAACAAAGAGTCATGAGTACTGGCTAGGCTGGACTCGGAAGTCAGCAGGACCTCTGGATTCTCTGCTGAGAAATTTGCGCAGGGCAAGGTTAAGAATGTATCAGTGGCTTCTGTTTTACTGGGAAGTAACACTGAGTTATCCATGGTACAGGGTGGAATTGCAGGAACTTCAATTTCACACAAAAAGAGCTCCGAATCACCTGCTGAATCAGCCAAAGGTGCTGAAGCAGGCGGGTCAGAACGCCAAATTTGCGAATTCGGAGTCACATAAAAATCATCCAAAATCAGTTCCCACACATCAATCAAGGGAGCCACACAGTCATACCTACACACACCAGCCTCTATTAGGTTATAGGCTGACTTAATGCATGCATTCAATACCATTTCACTTTTTGCACTGTAAAATTGACAAAATGAACTTGAATCATTCTTCCATTCACAGACCAGGGCTTCCATCTCTCCCCTCTCGAATGGAGGATCCCATGCATACTTAACAGGCAGATCATGGTTTGCAGATATGATTGTGGCAGGCACATGTATAGGGTTAATTAGCAGGTGATTGGCAGATTCCTTATTCTTAAGAATCTCCAATACCTGTAGCAAATGTTGAACTGTAGTGTATGCAAACTTCCCTTGGTTCACAAATAAGTTGATTTGTTCAATACTCTGTAATATCTCCTCATAATCATACTCAGATAATTCTTTTAAACAAAAATCTTTATTTTCCCTAGCCAGGGAGGAAAGTTCATTAGTAGTTTCATAAGTCCATTTAACTCCCCTGAAAGACAATTGCATTTCATTATCTGTTAATGGCAGAATCTCATTATAGGTCTCAGTCGCTAAGGATAACGATTCTGCAGATTGGACACGTTTCTTAGAACGTTTGCGTTTTGCCTTTGACCTGGCGGTTTTTGGTGATTTATTCAAAGCTGCAGGAAAATTATCAGTAACACTTTCTGCTTGCTGCTCATTCTTGCAAGCAATTGAAGGAGCAGCTGATTGGCCTGCTGCCAGGAGTTCATTAAGAGGAAAAGGCAATGGATCTATGCGCAACCAGTTATGGATCACAAACGCTAGAAATTCCAGCGGTCTATCTTTCAAATCGGAATGATTGAGAACATCAAATGCCCACTGGAATAATTCCCCTTTAAACAAAATATAACTTAGTTGGAGTGCCCAGGTTGAAACAGGAGTCGCTTGGAGATCAGGATTGGTCAGGAACCTGGCACATTCAGAGAAAAACTCATTTTCTGTTTCAGAGCTAAGTTCTTCAAATTTCTTAAAGGAACAGGAACCATAATTAACAGTGTCATACTTTCTGGGAATCCCCCCCACAATGGGGATTGGTAATGGGGTTTTCATAATGTAAGGCTTGGTGGTGTATTCTCCACAGTCAGCATGCAACGCATGAGCTGGCGTGGAGGAGGTACACACACTAGCACAAGGAAACAGGCTATCCCTAGTATAGTGGAGGGGAGGACTGACTCCAATAGGAGATTGTGGCGCACAGAGCCGGTGCAGATCTGACAGCCACAAACAATGCTTTCGTTCGTTATAACGTCTCAGCGCAAAGTAGCGCTGAGCGCATAAACCAGAACTGAGGAGATCAGGACAGGTAGACAGAATGAACGCTTGCTAGCTAGCGGCTACTTAGCGACAGCAAGCGTCCAAAACCAGACAGACTGGAATGAGGCAGCCAATGCGATGCGGCGATGGCGTGCCTCACAAAGACAGGACAGGATAGTCAGAAAACAGCAGGATTAAGATAGATGAACGTAACACAGATAAATATACAATAAGTATGTTTTCCTAGCGTATTACAATTACAGCTATCAATGAAACTATTTGTAACGTCTGACTAACATATGTATATATCGGCAATGAACCGATATATGACATAAGCAGGAACGCTGACTAGGAATGGAGTAACACAGGGAACAGGACTCAGAAGGATTCGCTATCTCTTCGCAGAGATGAACGCAATCCACAAACGGTAACAGAACAGGATTCAGAAGGATTCGTTATCTCTTCGCAGAGATGAACGCAATCCACAAACAGTAACAGAACAGGATTCAGAAGGATTCGTTATCTCTTCGCAGAGATGAACGCAATCCACAAACGGTAACAGAACAGGATTCAGAAGGATTCGTTATCTCTTCGCAGAGATGAACGCAATCCACAAACAGTAACAGAACAGGATTCAGAAGGATTCGTTATCTCTTCGCAGAGATGAACGCAATCCACAAACAGAACCAGGAGCAGGGTAACTACCTCAGCACGGGTGGTCCCGGTACGCGCAACCTACCAAAACGTGCTGGAAAGCTGACTAACTGCACACAGGATATAAACAGTTCGTGTACGTATACATCAGCGACACTGATGTATTAACGTAACACAAATACAAGGAAAATAATAAACGTGCTGGTATGCATATATATTGGCAATGAACCAATATATGATGCAAAGACCAGCAAAGTATCTTTATAACAATAAACACGATCGGGGGCTAAAGCGACAGCAAGGCAGGCTTAAGCTGAAGCTATGAAAACCCAAGGAAACCCTGCAGGAAGCAGATCTTTATACTGAGGTCATCCAATGGGAGCAGACATGCAGATTCCCACACAGGTGAATGATAATCAGTCACAAGCTGACAGCAGGGAAAGACAGACAAAGCTATGCAACTTGCATGGAAATAGATCAGAACTGCCTGAGCTGCAGCACTACTTCCAGCAATAGCTGCTGCAGCAGCGATCATTACACTCCATTGACCTTTCAAAGGTGGAAGTTTGTTGGCCTGGGAATAGCTCCTGCGAATACCCCATTGTGTCCTGAGGTAATTCATCGGACTGGTTATCTGGCAGTTGTGTGCGTGGTGTCGCTGCCGGTTGTGTCAGCTTTGTGCCCACTGGCTCCTTGTAACTGGCTGAGGACTCGGACCTCGTGCGTGATGTGCTGGTGCTGCTTAACCCACTGCTGGACGCTTGAGAGGTCATCCAAGTAATTATCTGGTCCTGTTCTTTTGGATCTGTGAGGGTTGTTGTCCTGGACAACATGGGCGGTATTGAGTGGGTTTTCTTGGGTGCTCCCCTGTGGCCTGTACGTGAACCGTCAGGGGAAACACCTCTTCCCTTGCCCCTCCCTCTTTCACCGGATTTCTTCCTCATTTCACTTATCCTTAAAGTACACGCTGACTGGCACCAGTACAGTGGCAGTACAGAAATGCTATACAGTGGTGGGTGAGCGGTGTACCACTATTGCCAGCAGCGACACAGAGCACAATGCTATACAGTGGCGGGTGAGCGGTGTACTACTGTTCCCAGCAGACACAGAGTGGCAGTAAACAATGCTATATAGTCTGGCTGAGCGGTGTACACAGAGTGGCAGTACACACAATGCTATTTAGTCTGGCTGAGTGGTGTACACAGAGTGGCAGTACACACAATGCTATATAGTGTGGCTGAGCCGTGTACACAGAGTGGCAGTAAACAATGCTATATAGTGTGGCTGAGCCGTGTACACAGAGTGGCAGTAAACAATGCTATATAGTCTGGCTGAGCGGTGTACACAGAGTGGCAGTACACACAATGCTATATAGTCTGGCTGAGCGGTGTACACAGAGTGGCAGTACACACAATGCTATATAGTGTGGCTGAGCCGTGTACACAGAGTGGCAGTAAACAATGCTATATAGTGTGGCTGAGCCGTGTACACAGAGTGGCAGTAAACAATGCTATATAGTCTGGCTGAGCGGTGTACACAGAGTGGCAGTACACACAATGCTATATAGTCTGGCTGAGCGGTGTACACAGAGTGGCAGTACACACAATGCTATATAGTGTGGCTGAGCCATGTACACAGAGTGGCAGTACACACAATGCTATATAGTGTGGCTGAGCCGTGTACACAGAGTGGCAGTACACACAATGCTATATAGTCTGGCTGAGCGGTGTACACAGAGTGGCAGTACACACAATGCTATATAGTGTGGCTGAGCCGTGTACACAGAGTGGCAGTAAACAATGCTATATAGTTTGGCTGAGCGGTGTACACAGAGTGGCAGTACACACAATGCTATTTAGTCTGGCTGAGCGGTGTACACAGAGTGGCAGTACACACAATGCTATATAGTGTGGCTGAGCCGTGTACACAGAGTGGCAGTACACACAATGCTATATAGTGTGGCTGAGCCGTGTACACAGAGTGGCAGTACACACAATGCTATATAGTCTGGCTGAGCGGTGTACACAGAGCGGCAGTAAACAATGCTATATAGTGTGGCTGAGCCGTGTACACAGAGTGGCAGTAAACAATGCTATATAGTCTGGCTGAGCGGTGTACACAGAGTGGCAGTACACACAATGCTATATAGTCTGGCTGAGCGGTGTACACAGAGTGGCAGTACACACAATGCTATGTAGTCTGGCTGAGCGGTGTACACAGAGTGGCATTACACACAATGCTATATAGTCTGGCTGAGCGGTGTACACAGAGTGGCAGTACACACAATGCTATATAGTCTGGCTGAGCGGTGTACACAGAGTGGCAGTACACACAATGCTATATAGTCTGGCTGAGCGGTGTACACAGAGTGGCAGTAAACAATGCTATATAGTCTGGCTGAGCGGTGTACACAGAGTGGCAGTACACACAATGCTATATAGTCTGGCTGAGCGGTGTACACAGAGTGGCAGTAAACAATGCTATATAGTCTGGCTGAGCGGTGTACACAGAGTGGCATTACACACAATGCTATATAGTCTGGCTGAGCGGTGTACACAGAGTGGCAGTACACACAATGCTATATAGTCTGGCTGAGCGGTGTACACAGAGTGGCAGTAAACAATGCTATATAGTCTGGCTGAGCGGTGTACACAGAGTGGCAGTACACACAATGCTATATAGTCTGGATGAGCTGTGTACACAGAGTGGCAGTAAACAATGCTATATAGTCTGGCTGAGCGGTGTACACAGAGTGGCAGTACACACAATGCTATATAGTCTGGCTGAGCGGTGTACACAGAGTGGCAATAAACAATGCTATATAGTCTGGCTGAGCGAGGTACACAGTGGCAGTACACACAATGCTATATAGTCTGGCTGAGCGGTGTACACAGAGTGGCAGTAAACAATGCTATATAGTCTGGCTGAGCCAGGTACACAGTGGCAGTACACACAATGCTATATAGTCTGGCTGAGCCGTGTACACAGAGTGGCAGTAAACAATGCTATATATAGTGTGGCTGAGCGAGGTACACAGTGGCAGTAAACCATGCTATATATAGTGTGGCTGAGTGAGCGGTGTACTACTGTTCCCAGCAGCAACACACAATGACTGGGGGGGACCCTGGCTAGCGTGGCTGGAGAGCAAACTACCCTGCCTGCCTACCCAAAGCTAAACCCACAGAGAAATGGCGGAGATATGACATGGTTCGGGTATTTATTTACCCGAACCACGTGACCGTTCGGCCAATCAGAGCGCGTTCGGGTCCGAACCACGTGACCCGTTCGGCCAATCACAGCGCTAGCCAAACGTTCGGGGAACGTTCGGCCATGCGCTCTTAGTTCGGCCATGTGGCCGAACGGTTTGGCCAAGCACCATCAGGTGTTCGGCCGAACTCGAACATCACCCGAACAGGGTGATGTTCTGCAGAACCCGAACAGTGGCGAACACTGTTCGCCCAACACTACTGCGGTGTCCCAATTGCCACAAATTTTCAGAAGGCCTCATAGTCAACCAGCTGGTATGATAACAGCTGGCGAGCTAACAGTTCCGCCAAGCCAGCTGTCAGATGCCGGGCAAGGGGGTGACTGGCAGACATTGGTTTCTTCCGCTCAAAGAATTCCTTTATGGACACCTGGCTGCTGCTGTGGGCAGAGGAGCAGGAAGCGCTCAAGGTGAGAGGCAGAGTGGAGGAGGGTGGCTGTGAAGGTGCAAGGGATAATGTGGCTGAAGATGCTGCAGCTGAAGGAGGAAGAGGAGGCGGAGGGTGGCTATGCGTTTGTTTGCTGCTTTCCCTCAGGTGGTCTTCCCATTGCCACTTGAGCTTTCTCACCATGTGCCTTCGTAAGGCAGTTGTCCCTACGTGGGTCTTGGAATTTCCACGACTCAATTTTTGGTGACAGATAGTACAGATGGCATTGCTCTCATCTGAGGCAGACACACAAAAAATTCCACACTGCTGAGCCTTGGAATGATGGCACTTTGGTGGTGGCGTCAGCAGCTGACCTTGAAGGGCATGTTGGCTGGCAGTTCATAGGTGGCGATACATGCCGCCGGACACTGCCACGAGATGTTTCTGTCGATGAGCTCCCCCTGCTTCTTTCAGCAACTCGTCTCCTCCTACTCCTCTCTGACTCCCCCTCTGAACTGTCCCCCTGGTCATCATGCCTATTAGGATCCCACGTGACATCCATGGCAGTATCATCATCATCATCATCATCATCATAATCCTCCTCCACAGCTTCGCTTGTATCAGACACCTCCAAAACTGCACCAACAACAGGTACTTCATCATCCTCACACCTTTTGTCCATACTGGCGCCTAACTCAGACATATGAGGTGGTGGTGTGACATGCTTAGCGCCGTCATCTTGTAACAATAATGGCTGTGAATCAGTTAATTCCCCACCAAATAACTCCTGCAAAGTGTCAAATGGGGTGGATGTGGTGCTAGTAGTAGCAGTGGTGGCTGCGGAGGAAGATATGTCACGGTTCCGTGCAGAAGCTGAGGAAGATGAGGTGTTCTGTGTTAAATCGTCAAGTACATCCTGGCAATCTAGGAAGTTGATGGCACATGCCTTCTGAACACTGTACTTTGGTTCAGGGACGCACAAAATCACGTCAGCACGACCTTGGACAGACCTGCCGGGTTGTCTGCCTCTGGCTCTGCCTCTGTCTTTTGTTTTGTCCATATTGGGGGGGGGATAAAGTGAAAGGTGTGCACTGACTTGACTAATACGATGTTCAGTCACACAGGTGCAGTGAACAGTTTGCAGTGACTGCTGGTATAACAATGTGCGGTCACACAGTTGCAGGGAAAAGGTTGCAGTGACTGCTGATATAACAATGTGCGGTCACACAGGTGCAGTGAAAGGTATGCAGTGACTAGTATTGTAATACAATTTGCAACAGTCACACCAGGCACTGAATGTGCTGGGCCTGGCACAGTACAGCAATTAGCAAGGGTCAACTGCGACAGACAGGGCTGTATATGCAGCGTCAGTGGGCTACACAAAACAAAAAAAAAAACACACATCACAAGAACATTAGCTCTCAAAAGAGCTGTTTTGGTGGTGCTTTTCAGCAACAAATATCAGCAAGGAGCAAGCTAACAAGAGCCTAACTAAGCTTTCCCTATGTCTGCAGCAACCTATCTCCCTTCTCTTGCTAATACAGCAGCACACAGAGTGAGAACATGGCCGACGCTGCTGCCTTATATAAGGGAGGGGGCTCCAGGAGGGAGTGCAGGCTGATTGGCTGCCATGTGTCTGCTGACTGTGATGTAGAGGGTCAAAGTTTAGCCCAATGATGTAGTATAAGGGGCGGATCGAACTCGCATAAAGTTCGTAAAAAGTACCTTTTTACCTACTTTTTGGTACTTTTCCATTGCAAAGGTATAAAAAGTTATAAATCAAAGATGAAAAATTATCTCCTAGGAGAAAACGTAGGAGAAACAGTGAATTGCATATGGGCCTATGTCACAGGAGTGAAATTGGCTCATATACTGTAAGTCTCAGCTTAACCTCAGAACTTTCCAGGTAGGGGATTACTGATATTAAAGGATACCCGAGGTGACATGTGACATGATGAGATAGACATGTGTATGTACAGTGCCAAGCACACAAATAACTATGCTGTGTTCCTTTTTTTTCTTTCTCTGCCTGAAAGAGTTAAATATCAGGTATGTAAGTGGCTGACTCAGTCCTGACTCAGACAGGAAGTGACATCAGTGTGACCCCCACTGATAAGAAATTCCAACTATAAAACTTTCCTAGCAGAAAATGGCTTCTGAGAGCAAGGAAGAGGTAAAAAGGGGAATTTCTTATCACTGAGGGTCACACTGTAGTCACTTCCTGTCAGGACTGAGTCAGCCACTTACATACCTGATATTTAACTCTATCAGGCAGAGAAAGAAAAAAAAGGAACACAGCATAGTTATTTGTGTGCTAGGCACTGTACATACACATGTCTATCTCATCATGTCACATGTCACTTCGGGTATCCTTTAAGCCTGTAAGAAGTTCAGTTTGTCTGTCTATTATTGGAAGATTTTGTTAACTGTTGCCCACAATTTATCAAAACTTTTTTTTAAATAAAGTATAAAGAAGATGTCAGGGTTTGGGGCTTTTCTTATTTTTCAGACAGGCAGGTGGTCTGAGGTCTCCTGAAGTATTTTAGGAGGTGGTATGCTGTGGAGATAACGGCCCAAGCCATTATTTCAGCCTACTGCATTTTTTAAGCACTTCGGTATCGGTACCAGCAGCCTCTGCCCCCTTAAGGACCAGAGGCTGCTGGTACGGTAAAACGCCGCATACCAATGAATCGCCGCAACAATCCGTCGCTTCCGCCGGTCACGCCGCTCTGTCCCCGCCGCAGGCTGCTCTCTCTGACGTCTCTATGACGGCAGAGCGCTGTGCGCCGGTGAGGAGCCGTTTTCATTGGCTCCTGACCCTGTCACTCAACGTAAGCCAATGGGATTGGCTTACAGTAATGACAGGGCCAGGAGCGAATTAAAACAGCTCCTGCCTGGCTCACAGCGCTCTGCCATCATAGAGGCGGCGGGGCAGCACATTGTGGCGGGGGCAGAGCGGCGAGAGCGTCGGGAATGGGCGGGGACACGCGGTGAATGGGACGTAGAGTTATGTCCGGTCAGAACCGCATCGCCACCCGCCCAACGTAGATTTAAACTGCGGCGGTCCCTAAGAAGTTAAAAGGTCAAGTTAGAAATAAACATAAACAAACATTTTATAAACCTTTTGATAATCTGGTGTTTTATCTAATGAATTTATGATTTATGTTTTTTTCTTTCTGTCTATGTATGTGAAGAACCATTTTATTTGGTTTACTAATTTAGTTATTACATTTTTGCCTGTCCATGTTAATGCTGTTTTCTGGTTGGCTAGAATGATGTCAGTAGTTTTATAACTTTAAATACTTTTTCTAGTGAAGGGAGAGGAGTTTTTGGTTATGTAATGAGCCAAAAGTTTGCATTTGCTTAATTTCATAAGGTCATTTGCATTTATGACATGAAATCGTAATTCGTAATTTTCAGAGAATTTAACATTCATTTTTTTGTAACTCCAAATGTTGTGTTATCATTTTTCATCCAATCATAATTTCATAATCGTAATCAAATTAGCTATCATGAAAATAATCGTAATTAAAGAAATTATCGTAATTTTGAAAATGACGCATATAGTCTTAAAGGATACCCGAAGGGACATGTGACATGATGAGATAGACATGTGTTCCTTTTTTTTCTTTCTCTGCCTGAAAGAGTTAAATATCAGGTATGTAAGTGGCTGACTCAGGCCTGACTCAGACAGGAAGTGACTACAGTGTGACCCTCACTGATAAGAAATTCCCCTTTTTATCTCTTTCTTGCTCTCAAAAGCCATTTTCTGCTAGGAAACTGTTTTATAGTTGGAATTTCTTATCAGTGAGGGTCACACTGTAGTTATTTCCTGTCTGAGTCAGGACTGAGTCAGCCCATGTCTATCTCATCATGTCACTTCGGGTATCCTTTAAGTGAACTTTCACATACTTTTTCGTGATCGTGATTTTTTATTGCGAACTTAATTCTGAAAATTATCTGCAATGTCATGAAATCGTTATTGGCATATTGCGATCATCTCTAGATAGCTTTAACTAGTCAATTCAGCTTCCTTTTCAAGGCTGTTCAGCACTGAATTTTTTTTCTCTTGATGTTTGTAGCATTTTGTATTAACCTCTCGAGGACCACAGGCTTACACCCCCTAGTGACAAGGCCATTTTTTACAATTCAGCACTCTGCAGCTTAAATAGTTTATACCTTAGCCATACAGCTTTAGCAGTCAAATTAATCTTGTCTCCTTTTCTTCCCACCAACAGAACTTTCTGTTAGTGGGATCTGATTGCAGCTGCGATTTTTTTTAAAACTAAATTTTATTGTTATTTTTATCTTAATAAAAACGGCTTTTTATTCCCTCCCCCCCCCCAAGTTCCAATCAGTACAATATCCTCTCATAGGCATCAGCCCATGAGAGGGATTAGATTGCGAGCCAATCAGAGGGACAGCCAAGTGACAGAGCTGTCCCCAGTACAATGCCGCGCTAGATCACAGCGCTGTACAAATGCTAAACGGCATTTTGTTTAACAGCCTGCCAGCTCCGATTGCAGCTGGCAGGCTTTGGCAGGGAATGATCGTGCATGCGCGCATTTCATGCTAATCTCCGCCCCCAGGACTTGACACCAATCGGCGTTAGGTGGTCGCAGAGCAGTTAACATACCTCTAATCTAGGATTTGTGAGCCAACTAAATGGCATCATGTTGTGTACCTACTTTGCAATTTAATTCAACATATCGATTTAAATGAAAGTTTTTGGGTAGTTTCGTCTTTTTTAGGGTTACGTTAATGAGTAAAGAGTCTTTCAGCCTCCAGGTAAATGTATTATGTAATATAGGGAAATGTTTGCTAGGCCAATATCGTAATCTGACCATGAATTGGCTATACCGACTACCAGTACTTATGGCTTTGGGGGTTAGAGCCGTGTCTACAAGGATGAAGTACATCTAGTTTTCCTAGATAGGATACTTCCTACTGGTTTTGGATCCTCATGAGCTATCTAGATATTTTGTAGTACTGGTCAAAGCCCTATCCCATAGAGGAGAAATTTCAAAACGGTCCTTCAAGGGCCGAGGTCCTCACTCATTTTTGAGACAGCTCAAATTAATTGATGGGTCTCAATCGGGAAAGGTGTGATCCATCAGGTAGAACACATTCCTCTCTTTCTCAGTCAATCCTAAACACTGGCATGGATCTGGCCCTCCAGGCCTCGATTTTGACACCTGTGCAATAGAGCCATCACATTCACCTACTGGCCGTTCCAGTGCTGGGCCCTCCAGTGCCATCCCCAGTGCTCTGCCAGGACGGTGTCGACCTCAGTCACATGATCCCGTTGGGTCATCTTCTGGGACGCTTACACACCATCAGCAAAGCTACGGCACTGGAGCAAAGGCCAGGGTTATTCATATCCACGTGAAACATAATTAGGGACAATTTTAAAGACTGCAGTTGGAATTTATTGGTTTAGGGCCCTTTCACACCAGAGGGCTTTTTCGGCGTTTTAACGCCACAACCGAAGTTGGCGTTTTCCTAGGTAAAATGAAAGTCCATAGACTTTCATTTTACTTTTCACACTTAACGCTGCGTTTTGGAGCGTTGCGTTTTGAAGCTCCCAGGAGCTTTTTTAAGGCTGACCGCGGCGTTTCTCATTACAATTGATACTAATGTATTGGCGTTAAAATGCTTTAAAAACGCCTTCAAAACGCCAGCAGCCAAAACGCAGTGTTTTAGCCTTTTACCGCTGCCTGTAGTGTGAAAGAGCCCTAAACTATGCAAAAATTCAATGACGTGTCTGTTTCAAAGACACAACACCTAAACCTAAAAACTCTGAGTACTCATAAATCCGTAGAGAAGTTTCTTTTCTCATCCACCTTTAGAGGATAAGAAATAGGTCTAAATATAGAGTACATATTATACAAGTGCTGAGCAGTTGGGCGTAGGGCAAGCCGAATGACGGCTCTCCCTGCTGCTGCTAAACTCCCCGGTGGCGTTAAATACTATTCGCCCTCTGAGTTGTAGCAACTTGGAGAGAGATGTTAATCAGGGTCTGGTGATCTCCGAATCCCCGAATTACTCTTACAAGCCTCGCACTGCATATCACTAGTGCTATGGCTGCGCCCAGTTTCGCCGCTAAACATCTGGAGCCGAAATTACCTGTTTTGCTAAATATGAACATAGAACACAACCATAGCAACTTTTATTTGAGGTATGGAAATGTAATTTACACAAGCCCACCTTGAAACACAACACTGGTCTAAATGAAGTAAAACTTGAATCAGATCAAAAATATTTACACAGCAGATTACTGCCAATATCTGACATCACATTTAAAGATGAAGCTTAATAGAAGATTTCTGCAAAACTGTTGTGTCCCACTTTAGAATTTTTCTTACAGTATTTTTTATTTCCTTGTTCCTGAGGCTGTAGATAAATGGGTTGAGCATTGGGGTGATGATGCTGTACACCATACTGATGTCCCGATCATAAGTCGGAGTGTAGATGGAGCTTGGCCGAAAGTACATAAAGATCACCGTGCCATAGAACAAGACCACCATTGTGAGATGAGATGTACAAGTGGAGAAGGTCTTCCATCTTCCTTGAGATGACGTCAGAGTCAGCACTGCTCTAATGATGAGTATGTAGGATACAAAGATGAAGAGCATTGGACCAAAGGCGACGATGGGACCTTCAGTTAAAAGAACCTTCTGAAGGGTGTCCGAAGTACCTGAACAGGCCAACAGCGTGATAACGGGAAGGTCACAAAAGAAGTGGTGGATAACCTGACTGCAGCGGGGCTGAAAATAAGTCAACACATTGTACAAAGTAGAATGAAGAAACCCAGTGACCCAGGAAACAATCATTAAACACGTGCAAGTCTTCTTGCTCATGATTTCCAGGTACCGTAGAGGAAAGCAAATTGCAGAGTACCGGTCAAAAGCCATGACAGCCAACAGAAAACTATCCATGCTGCCCACTGCTAGGAACCAAAAAAGCTGGGTAAAGCAGCCATAGATGGAAATGTGAGTGTCTCCAGACAAAAGGCTGTACAAAGCTCTGGGGATGATGACAGAGGTAAAACATACATCTACAAAGGCCAAGTTTCCCATCAAGATGAACATTGGTGTTTGAAGCTGAGACTGTGAGACAATCAGCATGGAGAGGATGGTATTTCCACCAATGCAGAGAACATACGCAGCCAAGAAAAAAGAGAACAAGGGGATAAAAATATGAGGTGATCCAGAAAACCCCAACAGGACAAAGCCTGTAGAGGTCTCATTCCCACGTGGTTCCATGAGTTTTGTGACCAGTTATGAATGTGACAATAAATGGAGATCACAGTGCGTGGTAAGCCTGGAGGAACAATTGTCTACAAAAGAAGCAGATATCTGGCTTAACACCTACTTAACAGCATAAATAAGAGCCTGCAGAGGATGGATACATGAACCAATGGTCAAGCCAGTACTGTACAGAAATAATAAAATAAATATTGATTACTTTTATTATATTTCTTCTGTTCCCTTACTGGTTCTACAGATACATTTTTTTCATTTTGCGTACGTATTATCATACGATATTGGTTATCAGTTCCCGGAGGGACAATGCGATAATTATTCACAAATAATTATGAGTACAATATTTAGAGATGAAACAATGCTTAAAGCCAGGGAGGGATATCGACTTTCCAGCACCCAAGGCCCGCTGTCAACCACCGCCCCTCCCCCCAACAGCATTCTGTCCAACACCCTGACTAGCAATCACTGGTTTAACCATGGACATGTCCTTTCCTGGCCTTCCTAGAAATCCAGCCCTGATTAAGGCAAACCTGAGCTGAAAATAAACTTATGAAATAATGAATTGTATTTGTAGTAGCAATGATACATTGAATCTTACTTGAGTCTCACATTCTTATTATCAACGTAAGGACTTCAATTTTATTTGTTAAATGTAAACAGTAGCCATGCCTGTGTGATGTAAGATCTAACTTATTCAGTAGGTAGAAATAATGGAGTTTTGAACTTTTCAGCACTGTCCTATTATCAGGAGTCTTTGCTCAGCCAGATAGAAGCGTAATGACTTATATTTGCTTTTGAAGAAAGCTTACTCTACAGGTCAACTTGTGTGATTGCACATATAAATCACTGGTTTATTGCCCTTTAAATAAATAAATAAAATTAAAATGGTAAAATGTGTACAGCATCCAGCAGGTCAGAAGGAGTACATTGATACACAATATTGCTAAAAGTATTGGGACTCAACTCCCAATTAGGGATTAGAGATGGCTCGAACCTCCGATTTTCGGTTCGCGAACCTCGAACGTGAACTTCCACAAAAGTTCACGAACCTGCGAACTTTGCGAACCGCAATAGACTTCAATGGACAGGCGAACTTTCAAAACTACAAACACTAATTCTGGTCACAAAAGTGATGGAAAAGATTTTTCAAGGGGTCTAACAGCTGGAGGGGGGCATGACGGAGTGGGATACACGCCAAAAGTCCCGGGGGAAATTACGGATTTGATGCACAGCAGGGTTTTAAGGGCAGAAATCACATTGCATTGCTAAATTGGAGGCATGAAGTGCTTTAAAAAATCTTGCGTGTTCATACATCAATCAGGTAGTGTAATTAGTGTACTGCTTCACATTGACAGACCAAACTCACTGTGTAACGCACCACAAACAGCTGTCTGCGTAGTGATGGCCATGCTGGACTGGTGCACACGATGGCGAATGTGCAGGCGAAGTCAGTTTTCAAGCCCATATGGTCGCCTGGCTGAGGTAGCTCAATGACAGAACAACAGTGACTGTCCAGTTGATCGAATTTGGTCTGTCCACAATGAATTAACAACCTTATTAACTTTGGGGTGCCCCCACACTTATATAGGTCATTGCTTCATTGTGATACGCAAGCCCCTTCACCGCCGCAAGGTAACGATCATGAAGGGGAATTGACACATGTAGATGCAGCAAGAAAAATTAGGCAGGCATGTACACACCAGAAAAATGATTATTCTTTCTGTTTGTAGCCGCTGCTAGCAGCAGCCTTAAAAATTCAGGAATCCTCCTGGAGTCCTGGACCCTGTTGGTGGTGGCGGAGGAAGCAGTCAAGCGGCCTGCAGGCAGAGATGCTGTGTAGGGACCGACTTAGTCTTGGGGCCGGCAGTCACACAGCGTGCAGGCAGAGATGCTGTGTGTGGGGACTGACTTAGTCTTCGGGCAGGCCTGACCGTGCTTTGCAGACCAGGCATTCATGGTCAGATGGACCCTTGAACCAACGCTGTGTGCCAGAGATGACACCACTTGCCTTTCAACATCACGGTACAGTTTGGGTATCACCTTTTTTGAGAAATAATTGCGGCCTGGTATCTTCCTCTGTGGTGTGTGGCTTTGCTTTTGTGTGCTGCTTTTCCTCAGGTGATCATCCCATTGCAGTTTGTGCTTTTTCATCATGGGCCTTCGTAAGGCAGTTGTCCTTACGTGGGTCTTGGTCTTTCCACGGCTCAATTTTTGGTGGCAGAGAGTACAAATGGCATCGCTCTCATCTGAGGCAGATACACAAAATAATTTCCACACCGCTGAGCCCTGGGATGATGGCACTTTGGTGATGGCTGCCGGCTGAGTGTTAAGTGGGGTGCCAGAATCAGAGCAGGAGGAGAAAGATATGTCACGCTTCTGTGAGGAAGATGAGGTGTTCTGTGTTAAATAGTCAACTACGTCCTGAAAATCTTGGGAGTTGATGGCACGTGCCTTTTGAACACTGTAATTTGGTTGCGGGCCGCACAAAATCACGTCAGCACGACCTTGAACAGACCTGCCGGGTGGCCTGCCTCTGGCTCTGCCTCTGCCTATTGTTTTGTCCATATTGGGGGGTTGAAGTGAAAGGTATGCACTGACTTGACTAATACAATGTGCAGTCACACAGTTGCAGTGAAAGGTGTACACTGACTGCTGGTATAATACAATGTGCAGTCACACAGATGCAGTGAAAGGTACTGACTGCTGGTATAATACAATGTGCATTCACACAGATGCAGTGAAAGGTATGCACTGACTGCTGTATAATGATGAGATGAATACACTTGAAATCCTATAACGAGAATCTGTTATGGAGGGAAAGTCTGCCATCCATTCAAGTGAAAGGTATGCACTGACTGGTATATAAAACAGTGTGCTGTCACACAGATGCAGTGAAAGGTATGCAGTGACTGCTGGTGGTATAATGCAATGCGTAGTCACACAGGTGCAGTGAAAAGGAATGCAGTGACTGGTATATAAAACAGTGTGTGGTCACACAGATGCAGTGAAAGGTATGCAGTGACTGCTGGTATAACAATGTGCAGTCACACAGGTGCAGTCAGTGAAAGGTATACAGTGACTTCTGGTATAACAATGTGCAGTCACACAGGTGCAGTGAAAGGTATGAAGTGACTGCTGGCATAGCAATGTGCAGTCACACAGGTGCAGTGAAAAGGTATGCAGTGACTGCTGGTATAACAATGTGCAGTCACACAGGTGCAGTGAAAAGGTTGCAGTGACTGCTGGTATAACAATGTTTAGTCACAAAGGTGCAGTGAAAAGGTATGCAGTGACTGCTGGTATAACAATGTGCAGTCACACAGGTGCAGTGAAAGGTATGCAGTGACTGTTGGTATAGCAATGTTCAGTCACACAGGTGCAGTGAAAAGGTATTCAGTGACTGCTGGTATAACAATGTGCAGTCACACAGGTGCAGTGAAAAGGTATTCAGTGACTGCTGGTATAACAATGTGCAGTCACACAGGTGCAGTGAAAATGTAGGCACTGAATGTGCTGGGCCTGGCACAGTACAGCAATTAGCAAAGGCCAGCTGCGACAGACAGGGCTGTATATGCGGTGTCAGTGGGCCACACAAAAAAAAAAACACATCACAAGAACATTAGCTCTCAAAAGAGCTTTTTTGGGGTGCTTTTAAGCAATAAATATCAGCAAGGAGCAAGCTAACAGACCTCCTAACTATCGCTTTCCCTATCTCTCCAAAGTCTCTCCCTTCTCTCACTAATATCAGCAGCAGACAGAGTGAGAAAATGCCAGAGGCTTCTGCATTTTATTATTATTACTTATTGCTGATTGCCCGGCGTTGCCCGGGTATGTATTTGGCTGGTGTTGGCTCCACCCACTTTTTCAAACACACACAATTACTCAATGACCAAGATTGTGAGCTTTGCGGTCTTTGGCATCAATAATTTGCATTGGAATTAAAAAAAATCTGATTGGCTGTTTGTGGCTCCACACCCTTTTCTGAATTTGAACCCCAGTCAACCAATAACCAACTGTACCAGGTTTGAGGCCTGTGCCATTAATAGTGCAAGAATGGCAGCAATTTAATATTCCCCTTGAAAAGCAATAGGTGAAGTTTGATTCACTTTTGTATGCTCCATCCACTTTTCTGAATATTAATCCCAGCCACCCAGTGACCAACTGTGCAAAGTTTAAGAACCCTACCATTAACCATGTAAGAATGGCTGCAGTTAACATTTTTCCAGTGAAATTTGAATTTGTCTCCACCCACTGATGACCCAGGGTTGCCCATGTATGTATTTGACTGGTTTTGGCTCCGCTCAATTTTTCTAACTCTACGCACAAACACTCAATGACCAAGTTTGTGAGCTTTGGGGTCCTTGGCATCAATAATTTGTATATTCCCATAAAAATTAAACAAATCAGATTGGCTGTTTGTGGCTCCACCCCTCTCCAGCATTTGAACCCCAGTCACCCAATGACCAACTGTAGCAGGTTTGAGGCATCTAATATTACCAGTGTAAAAATGACAGCAATTTAAATATTCCCCTTGAAAATCAACAGGTGAATTTTAATTGGCTATTATAGGCTCCACCCACTTGAATATTAATCTGTCACCCAGTGACCATTTGGGCAAAGTTTGAGATCCCTGCCATTAACAGTGAAGAAGGGTTGCAGTTTACATTTTCCCAGTGAAATTTGTTTTTGGCTCTGACACTTTTTGTAACGTGGACACACAACCACTCAATAACCATGTTTCTGAGCTTTGGGGTCCTTGGCATTAATCATTTGTATTTTGTCAGTGAAATGAAACAAATCTGATTGGCTGTTTGTGGCTCTGTCCCCTTTTCTGAATTTGAACCCCAGTGACTCAATGGCCAACTGTATCAGGTTCGAGGCTTGTGCCATTAACAGTGCAAAAATGTCAGCAATTTTAATATTCCCCTTAAAATCAACAGGTGAATTTTGATTGGCTTTTTTAGGCTTCACCCACTTTTCTGAATATTAATCCCAGTCATCCAGTAACCAGTTGTGCAAAGTTTTAGAACCCTGCCATTACCAGTGAAGAAGGGCTGCAGTTTACATTTTCCCAGAAAAATCTGTTTTTGACTCCACCCAGTTTTTGCAACCTTGACACTCAGTCACTTATTGACTAAGTTTGAGAGCTTTCGGGTTCCTGGCATCAAAATTGTGCTAATGGAAACAGTTTATGCAGCAAAGAAACCTGGCTGTTTGTGGCTCTGCCCCTTTAGTGAATTTGAACCCCAGACACTTAAAGGACTTACGAGGCCAAATAGTGCAAAAAAGTTAAATACCTGCATGAAATATCAATGCACGGAGGGCGCCGTCCGCGCCCTCCGTGCTGTGCCGCCGGGTCCCTGCAGCTCAATGTCCCCCCCGGGCCGGTCCCGACCCCACAGCCATGGTCGGGCTCTTCTGTCTTCACTAAAATGGCCGCTGGAGCTGGCCGTGGCTGTGCAGTCCGCATATGCGCAAGTGCGGCTGCGCAGCTCTAGGGCCTCACCCGATCCATTCAACAGAGTAGCGTGGATCGGGGGGAGGTCCTAGAGCTGCGCAGCTGCACTCGTGCATATGCGGACTGCGCAGCCGCGGCCAGCTCCAGCGGCCATTTTAGTGAAGACAGAAGAGCCCGACCATGGCTGTGGGGTCAGGACCGGCCCGGGGGAGGACATTGAGCTGCGGGGACCCGGCTGCACAGCACGGAGGGCGCGGACGGCGTCCTCCGTGCATTGATATTTCATGCAGGTATTTAACTTTTTTGCACTTTTTCGCCTCGTATGTCCTTTAATGACCGACTGTAGCAGGTTTGAGAGTGTATAAATGGCAGCTTCAATATTCCACTTGAAAATCAATGGGTGAATTTTGATTGGCTCTTGTAGGCTCCACCTACTTTTCTGAATATTAATCCCGGTCACCCAGTGACCAACTGTGTCAAGTTTGAGAACCCTGCCATTAACAGTGTAAGAATGACTGCAATTTATATTTTCCCATGTAAAAAGTTAGTTGTTTTTGGCTCCGCCCACTATTTCTAATTTAGACGTACAGTCACTCAATGAATAAGTTTATGAGCTGTGGGGTCTCTGGCATCAATAACTTGCATTTTCCCATTGAAATTAAACAAAGCTGATTAGCTGTTTTTGGCACGCTCCCTTTTCAGAATTTAAACCCCAGTCTGGCAGTCTCCCAGTGACTGGCTGCACCAGATCTGAGGCATCTGCCATTAAGAGTGTATGAATGGCAGCAATGTAAATATTACCCTTGAAAATCAAAAGGTGAATTTTGATTGGCTGCTGTAGGCTCCACCCACTTTCCAAGTGGCCATCTGTGTCAAGTTTGAGAACCCTGCCAATAACAGAATGGCTGAAATCAATCTAACAAATCTAATTGGCTGTTTGTGGCCCTACCCCCTTTAGTGAATTTGGACCCCACTCACCCAATGACTGACTGTATAAAGTTTGAGGCCTCTGCCATTAACAGTGTAAGAATGGTAGCAATGTAAATATTCCCCTTGAAAATCAATAGGTGAATTCTGATTGGCTGTTGTAGGCTCCACCTACATTTCTGAATATTAATCCCAGTCACCCATTGGCCAATTGTGTCAAGTTTGGGAACCCTGCCATGTAAAAAAAATTAGGTTGTTGGCACCGCCCACTTTTTCTAACCTTGACATACAGTCACTCAATTACCAAGTTTATCAGCTTTGGGGTCCTTGGTATCAATACTTTGTATATTCCCATTGAAAAATAAACAAATATGATTGGCTGTTTGTGGCTCCGCCCTCTTTCTGAATTTGAACCCCAGTCACCCAGTCACCAACTGTACCAGGTTTGAGGCATCTGCTATTAACCGTATAAGAATGGTTTAAATATTCCCTTTGAAAATTAAAAAAATGAATTTTTATTGGCTGTTGTGGGCTCCACCCACTTTCCAAAATCTTAATCTCAGTCATCCAGTGACCAACTGTGTCAAGTTTGATAACCCTGCCAATAACAGAATGGATTAAATCAATCTACCAAATCTGATTAGCTGTTTGTGGCTCCACCCCCTTTAGTGAATTTGGACCCCAATCACCCAATGATTGACTGTATCAGGTTTAAGGCCTCTGCCATTAACAGTGTAAGAATGTCAGCAATTTTAATAGTTACCTTAAAAATCAATAGGTGAATTTTGATTGGCTTTTTTAGGCTCCACCCACCTTCCTGAATATGAATCCCAGTCACCAACTGTGCAAAATTTGAGAACCCTGCCATTAACAGTGAAGAAGGTCTGCAGTTTACATTTTGCCAGTGAAATTTGTATTTGACTCCACCCACTTTTTGTAACCTTGACATACAGTCACTCAATGACCAAGTGTGTGAGCTTTTGGGTTCCTTGCATAAAAATTGTGTGAATGGAAGCAGTTTATCCAGCAAAGAAATCTGATTGGCTGTTTGTGGCCCTGCCCCTTTAGTGAATTTGAACCCCAGTTACATAATGACTGACTGTAGCAGGTGTCACAGTACTGAGTGATCGGCTAGGCAGCAGTGTACTCTCGGGTGTCCGGCGCGTTTGTGTGCATCGTCATGTCTTTCTTCCAGGGGTGTGTTGGTGCACGTAGCGGGCGTCCGTCGCATGCGTATGATGGTCCGTGGTAGAACGCGGATGCTTTGTGCTCGTGCGCTGGCATGACGCGGAAACACGTACGCACATGCGTACACCAACTTGGTTACCAACATTGGCCTGTCTGAGAACCCAATCTGCTGCCGAATCCTGCTCTGTCTGACTATCCGCCTGGTTACCAAATTTGGCCTGTCTGAGAACCCGATCTGCTGCCGAATCCTGCTCTATCCGATATCTGCCTGGTTACCAACATTGGCCTGTCTGAGAACCCAAACTGCTATCGAATCCTGCTCTGTCCGACTATCTGCCTGGTTACCGACATTGGCCTGTCTGAGAACCCGATCTACTGCCGAATCCTGCTCTGTCCGACTATCCGCCTGGTTACTGACATTGGCCTGTCTGAGAACCCGATCTGCTGCCGAATCCTGCTCTGTCCGACTATCCGCCTGGTTACCGACATTGGCCTGTCTGAGAACCCGAACTGCTGCCGAATCCTGCTCTGCCCGACTACCCGCCTTGTTACCGACATTGGCCTGCCTGAAAACCCAATCTGCTGCCGACTCCTGCTATCCGCCTGGTTATACTCTGCTGTCCCATTATCAGGAGAAGCCTTCACCTATAATTGGAGCATTCCAGTTGATATTACCAACTACAGCTGTCCTGCCACTCACTGCCCTGCTCTTCCTGTTTCAACCTCGGGCAATCGGCGAGGGAAGCTGCACTCCACACGCCGGTATCCGAAGAATCAGGTACGTGATCCTCAAACACCTGACAGCAGGTTTGAGGCCTCTGCCATTAATAGTGTAAGAATGGCAGCAACGTAAATATTCCCCTTGAAAATCAGTTGGTGAATTTTGATTTGATAGGCTCCCCCCACTTCTCTGAATATCAATCCCAGTCACCCAGTGATCAACTGTGTCAAGTTTGAGAACCCTTGCCAATAACAGAATGGCTGAAATCAATCTACCAAATCTGATTAGCTGTTTGTTGCGGCTCCATCCCCTTTAGTAAATTTGGACCCCAGTCACCCAATGACTGACTGTATCAGGTTTTAGGCCTCTGCCATTAACAGTGTAATATTAGTAGCAATGTAAATAGTACCCTTGAAAATCAATAGGTGAATTTTGATTGGCTGCTGTAGGCTCCACCCACATTTCTGAATTTTAATCCCAGTCACCCAGTGGCCAACTGTGTCAAGTTTGAGAACCCTGCCATTAACAGTGTAAAAATGGCTGCAGTTTATATTTTCCCATGTAAAAAATTTAGTTGTTTTTGCTGCCCACTTTTCTAACCTTGACATACAGTCACTCAATTACTGAGCTTTGGGGTACTTGGTATCAATAATTTGTATCTTCAGATTAAAATTAAGCAAATCTAATTGGTTTCTTTTGCTCCGCCCCCTTTATGAATTTGAACCGCCAGACACCCAGTGACCAACTGTACCAGGTTTGAGGCATCTGCTATTAATAGTGTAAGAATGGCAGCAATTTAAATATTTCCCTTGAAAATCAACAGGAGAATTGTGATTGGCTGTTGTAGGCTCCACCCATTCTCCTCATTATTAATCCCAGTCACCCAGTGACCAATAGGGCAAAGTTTGAGAACCCTGCTATTAACCGTGTAAGAATGGCTGCAGTTTTTATTTTACCAGTGAAATGTGTTTTTGGCTCCACCCACTTTTTGTAACCTTGACACACAGTCACTCTATGACCAAGTTTGTCAGCTTTCAGGTTCCTGGCATCAAAAATGTGTGAATAGAAGCAGTTTATCCACCAAGGAAATCTGAGTGGCTGTTTCTGGCCCCGCCCCTTTAGTGAATTTGGATCCCAGTCACCCAATGAACGACTGTAGCAAGTTTGAAAATCCTGCCAGTAACAGTGTAAGAATGGCTGCAGTTTACATTTTCCCATTTAAAATGAATGGCTGAAATTTGTTTGCCTGTTTCATGCTCTGCCCATCTTTCCTGGATTTGTAACCACGGTCACCAAGTGACCAACTGTGCCATGTGTGAGGACTCTGGCTTGATTACTGTGAGAATGGCAGCCTTTTCCATTTTTTCAATTGACATGAATGGGTGAAATCTGATTTGCTGTTTGTAGCTCCGCCCAGGTGTGCAGGGGGGGGGCGGGGGCGAGACCCCCAGAACATATCATCCCAGGTAGTAAGGGACTTGTATACCAAGTTTCGTTCAAATTGGTCAGGGCATTTTCGAGTGATCGCGGCACACACATACACACATACATACACACGCACGCGCACGCACGCACGCACGCACGCACACACACACACACACACACACATACATACATACAATTTTATATATATGTTACGGCCAGAACCCGAAGTTTGGCCACTTCTAGTTCTGGCCGGCCACTTCGGGTTCTGGCCGGCCAATGTGCGAAGTGGCCGATGCGCTGCGGCCAATGTTAGAAATGGATTGTTTCCTCTGACGTTAATGTATCTTCTGGCCGCAGCGCAGCGTCCAAACGTATAACAACTTAATGAATTTATTGCAATTCAGCCGGCGGCTTTTTTTTTCTGCCTCTCTTTCTCTCTCCTCTTATGGGCAGCCGGCGGGGACATGCGTGTCCCCCCGGAGTCGTTCGTGGAGCCAGGGCAGCAGAGCGGGGAGGCTGCAGACATCGCTTCTGCCAGCACCCGCTCTGCAAGAACGGCAGGATAACCCTGCCGTGACGAACGACTCCGGGGGGACACTCGTGTCCCCGCCGGCTGCCCATAGGAGAGCGAGAGAGGCGGGGGGAGAAGGAGAGAGAGGGGGGGGGGGGGAGAAGGAGAGAGAGGGGGGGGGAGAAGGAGAGAGAGGCAGAGAAAAAGCCGGCGGCTTGAATTGTTACATTGCCGCCGGCTTTTTCTCTGCCTCTCTCTCCTTCTCCCCCCCCCCCCCCTCTCTCCTTCTCCCCCCGCCTCTCTCGCTCTCACATGGGCAGCCGGCGGGGACACGAGTGTCCCCCCGGAATCGTTCGTCGTGGCAGGGTTATCCTGCCGTTCTTGCAGAGCGGGTGCTGGCAGAAGCGATGTCTGCAGCCTCCCCGCTCTGCTGCCCTGGCTCCACGAACGACTCCGGGGGGACACGCATGTCCTCGCCGGCTGCCCATAAGAGGAGAGAGATAGAGAGGCAGAAAAAAAAAGCCGCCGGCTGAATTGCAATAAATTCACTAAGTTGTTATACGTTTGGACGCTGCGCTGCGGCCAGAAGATACGTTAACGTCAGAGGAAACAATCCATTTCTAACATTGGCCGCAGCGGCCACTTCGCGCATTGGCCGGCCAGAACCCGAAGTGGCCGGCCAGAACTAGAAGTGGTGAAACTTCGGGTTCTGGCCGTAACATATATAAATAGTAAACTTGTTATACAGTAACCTTATAGTATTTATAGTAACCTTGCAGTAGACCGACCCTACTGATTTTAAACAAAATGGTCCTGATCCAATTAACCTTTTCTCCTAAGTTTTCTCCTAGGTGATAATTCACATCTTATCAATAAAATGCCTTTTGAGCCACCAGCAAGCAATAAAATACTCAGAATAATTTTTACAGTACTTTTCCACCTACTTTTTGGTACTTTTTCCCTTGTAGAGTGCTGAAAAGTTATTTTAAACAGAAGAAGAAAATAATCTCTTAGGAGAAAACCCAGGAGAAAAAGTGAACTGGATCGGGCCCTACGTGATGCAGATCAGATGATTGCAGTTTTCTCTGTGTTGCGGGTGCAACAACTTGCTTTACAACCTCGAGTTGGAATCAACTCTCCTCAAGCTTTAGATATCTGCTAAGTGACTTGCAGGTGCATAGACAAGTTAAAGGACACCCGAGGCGAAAATAAACGAATAAAATAAAACAATTGCATCTATCTTCCTTCTCCTAAAAATGACTTTTTAAGATATTCCACAGTTTTATTTTATGTTTAACCACTTCCCTACCACGCTATTTTGTGCTGATCGGTGCTGCGTGGGCTCTCCAGCCCGCAGCACCGATCAGCTAGCAGCCAGGCCGATCAGACTTCCCCCCTTTTTTCCCCACTAGGGGGATGTCCTGCTGGGGGGGTCTGATCGCCGCCGGCTGCTTGCGCTTGCGGGGGGGGGGGGCTCTTCAAAGCCCCCCTCCGCAGCGCTTCCTGGCCTCCTTCCCCTTCCCTCGCTCTCCCTCCCCCTGTGAGCGGCGCAGGACGGATTTCCGTCCTGCGCCTGATGGGATAGGCTTTAGCCTATCAGATGACGGTGATCCCCGGCCAATCAGAGGCCGGGGATCGCCGATCTCCTCTACGGCGCTGCTGCGCAGCAGCGCCGTATACATGTAAACACCGGGGAAGGTCTTCCCCGTGTGTTTACATTTACCCTGCGAGCCGCCGATCGGCTCGCAGGGTGTTCACGGAGACACCCTCCGTGAGCTGACATGGAACGGCTGCTCGTACGAGCGGCCGTTTCCATGGTATACACTTCAGGATTCAGGGGCGTGTATATACGCTCCGAGAATCCGGAAGTGGTTAAAATTAACTGTTTACCCCCCACACTCCAAATACCCAAATAAATGTTTTAATAAAAAAAAAATGACAATAAAAAAAAATAAAAAAAACATAAATAGTTACCTAGGGGTCTGAACTTTGTTAATATGTGAAGAGGGAATATTACTATTTTTAGTGATGGACGCAAAACTGTTAAAATGCACCTTTATTTCCAAATAAAATATTGGTGCCATATATTGTGATAGGGACATAATTTAAATTGTGTAATAACCGGGACAAATGGGCAAATAAAATATGAGGGTTTTAATTATGGTAACATGTATTATTTTAAAGCTATAGTGATTTTTTTCCATTTTTTTTTTAATATACCCATTAAAATGCATTTAGAAAAAAATAATTCTTAGCAAAATGTACCACCCAAAGAAAGCCTAATTATTAGCGTAGAAAACAAGATATAGATCAATTCATTGTGATAAGTAGTGGTAAAGTTATTGGCAAATGAATGGGAGGTGAAAATTGCTTGGATGCATAAGGTGAAAAACGACTGAAGGCTGAAGTGGTTAAATGTAATAAATTGTATTTATTTTAAAAAAATGTATGTAGATGTAGTTTTACTATTTGGCCACAAGATGGCCACAGTCAAAACATTTTTTTTTAGTCCTGTAAGCGAGCTCTCTCACTTACAGGAAGTGAAGGGAGGACGGGAAACTTTTTTTTCTTTAGAAAAGATCGCAGCTTCTGAAAGAAGCCCTTTGGTCTTTCTAACAGGGACTTCGATGAATGAATGGGAACTGTGCTCCCATTCATTGATCTCTGGGCTTACAAGCGGTGGCATGAGAGCGTGCGGTCACGCACACGATTGCGCGCAGCCGCCCGCAGCTGCCCGCAACAGAGCAGTAGCAGCGTTTTGGACGTAACAGGAATGTCCAAAAGGCAAAAGTAGTTAAAGAAGCCTTACCATTGGTACATACCTATATAACTATTATGCAGGGTCACGCTTATCATTGCAGAAAACGTAACTTTTTTTTTTTGCATTTTTTGCATTAAAATTTTTAATCGTGTGTAAATTTTTGCATGCATTTTTTTCAGAATGGCTAATGAAAGTCGATGGGAATTTGCATGTGATGTGCAAATTTATGCTGCAAAAGTGTGTTTTTTCACACATGCAAAAACCTGAACACGAAAACACGAATTGCAAAAGAAGTGCATTTCTCTATTGACTTTTATTGGATGAACAGTTAACGCATTTTCACACATTCTCAAAACATAGGCAAATTTGAGTGTGAACCCTGCCTGAGGCCTGGAGCCCACTAGCAGTACATTACTAAGCAGTTGTGATTTGAAAAGCTCTTACACATTAGCAACAGCTTTTCAAATCACAACTGCTGAAATGGCTTAGTAATGTACTGCTAGTGGGTTCCAGGCCTTAATCTTATTAATAGAAATCTTATTTAAAATAAATTATCAGTGATACTATGGATTAAAAAATATGCAATTAAATATTAAAGATGTTTTCTTTGAAGTGTTTGGTAATAAACCTCATAATAAAATAAAATAAAAAAACAAAAACACATGCATTCACTTTATAATATTTTTAAAAATGTTTTTTACTTATAGTATACAAGAAGTACTGTATATACTCACGTATAAGCCGAATTTTTCAGTACAAAAAATGTGCTGAAAAGTCCCCCCCCAGAACCCCCCCCCCCCCCCCTCGGCTTATATGCGACTCAGTGGGGAAGAATGGATGGTGGAGTAGGTTTTGTTACTGGTAGAGGAGTGTAAGGATCGTGCACTAGTGATCCTGCTCTTGCCAGCTGCCTCCCTGCTGTGTCCGTGCCCCTCATCCCCTGCAACATAGTGTGCAGAGTGTGCTGCTCAGGACTATCTGTGTGCCCTGGCTTGTGGAGCGTAGCGTACAAGCAATGTGTTAGCGGTGCAATGATGTGGCAATCACTGTCTATCTATGACACCATTTAGTGACATCTTGAGACACAGCTGTACCATCCTTGGGGCCCATCTGGCTATGGGGAGGGGGGGGCTGACTTGTACTGGGGCACATATGGCTATTGTGGAAAAAGCTATACTGGGGAGGGGGCTTATACGTGAGTCAATCAATTTTTCTTGGTTACTGGGGGGAAAGTGGATACCTCGGCTTATACGCGGGTCGGCTTATATGTGAGTATATACAGGTATTTTTTCTTTGAAGCATCAGTTATGTTCAGGCCTCATTCACAGTGGGACGTTATAAACTCGTATAACGCAGCTTACTGCACTGCAATGCTAATCCTATGGGATGTTCACAGTGCCACATTAGTGTCGCATTGTAACATGTAGCGTTATGGAAATGCTCTGCTGCAGTACGTTACCTCTAAATGCACACATTACCAGGTACAGGGAAGCATATTTTTTACTGCCTGTCTGCTTTACTGTACCTACTGTATGCAACGGTAATGCAGCATTAATGTGCGTCACCACCTTTTTTTGCGTTGCGTTGTAATGCTGCATTGTGACTTTAATGTCGCATTACAGCGCAACGTCCCACTGGTTAGTTTTGCAGCACTCTTTGGGGCTATTTTTTACCTGTATTGTTTATTTTCTGGTTTCTAGAGAACGTTTCTTTTTGCTTTAGCTAACCTAAATTAAATTAAAATGACTTTGTTACAGAACGACCTGCAGAATTCAAGAACATAAAAATTCAGATAGACAAGAAATAAAACAACTGATAAGTTAATTTTGATTTTAACTAAAAGAATGAGTAAATATTCCATTTGAATAAAAAATAATTTGGTGATGGTGGAAGAAGAAATATACAAGTTGCAAGACAATCGTAGACAGTGTTATCAAAGATAATGATACCCATAATATAGAGATGAGCCTGTATGCCGGAATACATCAGGGGACCCCAGGAACTGAAGAGATGGGTACTCTGGAGTACTGTTATCCCTGAAGACGCTACTAGCTAATGAGTGAGACACACTAATTAAAATGGCTTCTGTCGAAATATGAAAAATAAATAAGCAATAAATGAAGCAATTCAGCAGATCTCAAGCAAAAAATAAATAAATTAAGATGGATTTATAGACTTTTGGATGGGGTATATATAATGTTCATAATTTTTAAACATGGTTCTAATGACAGAAAGGAGGGAGGGGCCACCGCTCCATGAAGCCAGCACACCTACAAACAGAAAAAATACAAATGCCATCATGTTTGGTTAGTGCTACATTTGTGCCCATTGGCTGCAAAATCATATTTCTTTCTTTAATAGTTTTTGAGATATTCAAGCTTGTATAAAGGTCAAAAGCTCACTTAGCCTTTGCAATGTTGTAGGGGGCCGAGGGAACATTTGAACCTTAGAAAAAATTGGATAGCTCAAAAACAATAAATTATAGAATGATGATTTTTGCAGTATCTAGCCATAGCAGTTTTAAAGTGAACCAGAGACGAAGCACCCTCATGTATTTTACCATATATATCAGTGGGAACATTAGAGAAAACAACTACCCTGCTCTCTGCTTCATCCTTCACTGCTCAGCCTGCTTCTTATCAGCCCTGATAAAATCCCCAACTGAGCATTCAGTCTGGCTTTGCTCAGGAATCATCATAGCTAAATCTGTCTTTTCTGATGTATTTTCAAGCCCAAGCCTGCCCCCTTCTGGCTCTGCTATAATGACTCAACTATATTCCTGAGCAAAGCCAGACTGAATGCTCAGTCTGGGATTTTATCAGGGCTGTTAACAAGCAGGCTGAGCAGTAAAGGATGAAACAGAAAGCAGGGTAGGTGTTTTCTCTAATTTTCCCACTGATATATATGGTAAAATACATGAGGGTGCTTTGTCTCTGGTTCACTTTAAGTCCATAAATTGCTGTGAGGGGAATGGGTGATGATATTGTTCAGGGCAAAAATAATTGCTATTATCTTTCGAAATGTAAGCAGCAATATTTGCAGCACAAATGGGCACAAATGTAGCACTAACCAAACATGATAGAATTTTTATTTGTGCTGACTGTCGGGGGGCCAGCTTTACGGAGCCAGGAGCCACTATGTATATAGTAATAGTGCCAATTTTATGTCAGGTGCCTATGAGGCATACACTGAAAAAGGGAGCCACAGTAATTTAGGTGTTGGCTGAAGCGGCTAGTAGAATATTGGTAAAATTACAGATACTCTATCATCACTTTTCCTCTTCTCACACCAACCGCCCCCCTCTAGTGATGGTAAAACAGGACCAGACAGACACAAACAACAAATAAACTAACAGATATTGTAATAATCCTTTATTAACAAAAATTAGGAATTATGAATAACACATTAACTTACTAAAGAGGTCAAAATGTGAATATGGAACAAAAAACAATCAGGGCTTGTTAACACCTAGGGATTTTTTGGTGTTTTTTTTTAAGCGCAGGCAATTTTGAAAATCGCCATAAAAGTGCTTGTGCAATGATTCCCTATGAGAGTGTTCTCATCTGCACGTTTTGATTGCTTTCCGCTGACCAAAGTGCTGCCTGTACCATTTTCTGACAGTTTTTGCTCAATGGAAGTTATAGGGAAAAAGCACTTGAAAAAGTGCTTGTATAGCAATTTCCCCAGCGCTTTTAAGAATAAATACATTGGCCTCTATTCATAAAGCATTCCCGCATGCGGTAATGCTCAAAACAGCTGACCATTTAGCAAAGTGTCCATTCATAAAAGCTGTTTCCGCATGAAAAGCTGACATTCCTGAGCAGTGCGGGAAATTACCGCCTTGTGCTGTGATTATCACAACACATGTCACTAATGTCAATTCATAAAGATTATGTCAGAATTCTAGCGGTTTTATTTATGCAGGAAAAGCTGTCATATGTGTATGTTTTAAATTTTAACCACTTGAGGACCACAGTGGTAAACCCCCCTAAAGACCAGTCACATTTTTGCTAAAATGGCCACTGTAGCTTTAAGGCACAGCTGCAGGGCCGCACAACACCGTACACAAGTGATCCCCCCCCCCTTTTCCCCTCAGCAACAGAGCTCTCTGTTGGTGGGGTCTGATCGCCCTCCAGTTTTTTTTCTTTTTTTTAATAAATATTTATGTTCGCATTTTATATTAAAAAACCTTTTCCTCTGCCTCCCCCAGCCAGCCTCCCTCCCTCCCCCAGCCTATCACTGCCGAATCACTCTTTTGTCCCCAGTGCAGTGCTGCACGGTGTAAATAGACGGTGATCACACCGTCTAACAGTCTCCCGAGTTGCAATAGCTGCTCGGAGACTGAAAAGGGGGAGGAGCTCTGCCCCGAGCATGAGATGCGCGGGCAGAGTGCGTGCGATCTCATGTAAATTAGAGCCACACGACTTGACGCCAATTGGCATTAGGCGGTCCTGGGGCTGCCGCCGCGTTCACGCCCATTGGCATGACGCGGTCGTTAGGTAGTTAATGTTCTATGCAAAATGTCATTGTAAACTGTAAAGTTAGAGTACTTTTTTAAAATATTGCTCTGTGACACCTCAGCATATTCCAAGCAGTGAAACTCATAATTGGATTATTCTAGTTACAAAAAGCCAGAACATTTTTGTTTATGTTAGTACGTTTGTCTGTGGCCTTGACATTTGAAAGATGCTTCTGTGTAAAGACTGGGAACAAGTTAAAACTCACATTACTGCAGTAATTATATAAATAAATATGTCAATTTTCTTAATTATTACACATAGATATTATTAATCTAAATATTAATAATCAATACAGTCCTTCTAAAGAAAGAAATAGTTATTGTTAAACCCTATATAATATAATTTAATACTTTGAAATACATTTAAAAGCTGGATTCTACCAGTGATAGGTAGTCTCGTGAGATTGTTATGATTCTGGAGAATTGTTGACGTGTTCTAGTCTCAGCTAGCTGATAGCACATGATGTTTTGGGAACAGGCTTTATAAAATATAAAACAAAGAATAGTTTTTCCCAATTAGTTAAAGATGATTCAATGATGCCACCTGGCAGTTTCATAGTCTTATAAAATTAATATTATTATTACAGATTGTTATTACATGATGAAATGGTGACCTCTGCCGGTTGAATTTATTATATTTATTCATAAGAAAGGCAAATATATAGAACATGATTTATATTATTAATATTTAATATGTAATTATTTATTATATGATTATTTGTTTTACGAATAATTATATAATAAGCTTTATATTTAAATAAGTATATTAGAAGCCCTGTATGTTTCAATAAGCCCTAAATTGCTGAAGACTCTCACAGGTCTGCGTTAGTGTCAATTTGGCCAAGCTTATGTCTGGGAAAGTATCGAGACATTCCAACCTAATGAGCAGAGAACACTTTATCAGAAATGCGTCATGAATGACATTTTTTAGTCTCAATGTCTGGGGCAAAAAAGTCAACCAGCAGACAAAATGACTGGTGACGTCCATTTTTAATCAACTGCATCAGAAATGACCTAATCAAAATTTATAAACAATAATATTATGATTTAGGTATTCAAAACATGATAAAGCATTGACCCATGGAAGCTTTAGCCAATCAGAACCTGGGATTCAGGGAAATTCCAGATTAGGCAGCCATATTGCATCCAATCCCTATAAAAGTAGGAGCTGAAAGCTCATAGTTTGCAGAAGCCCAACAATCTCCTGAGAAGACACATGAGGCAGAAGCTACCTTCCCACAAGTGGCTCTAGATGCTGAAGAGATGACAGAGAAGGGGTAATATGCTTAATATTCTGGTGATTTACTTTATTCATTTTTCAGCATTAAGTTCTATTAAGATGTTAGCAAGAAGTTTTTTTAGAAGCTATTTTTTATGCTATTTCTTTAAGAAGATTACTACAAGTTTTACACAGCTCTTATATACACAGCTATTGATACAGATGAGACTACTTTTGATCTTATTCTACATAACACAACTGTTATATTCTTTTTTTTAATGTACTTAGAAGATTGATGAACGCTCGGCTATAAAGCCTTGATAAAATGGAATACTGTTAGAAGAAAACACTACTTGGAACTGTTCATATTTTGTATATATGCTGTATGATAAGCAAATACAATTTTTTTATATAAAATCATATACTGAGTGCTCTGATTCATTTCAAGGTACACCGTCAATCTATAATTACTGTTATAAAGGGGTTCAGACCCCGCTATGCCGGATTTATATGATAGCAACACTTTAAGGGCTGGTCCTTTACTGGGTTAGCAATCATGAAAAAGGCAAGAACCGCTCAGGTTTTTGACAGTTAGAGCAGGCGGAATGGGAACGGAGAATACCGGCTGTTTAGATAACGCGATAAGCATGCGGATGACAGCCAAGCTAATGGAGACAGACCTCCCAGACAGCAGCAGTGGAGCAGAGCAAACAAGTCATCCAGGAATACCAAGGCTATGTTTTTTAACCCTTTGGGTACCTGTTTTCAGATAAATTTCACATCATAAAGCCTGCATGTGCAACATTTCTGGAAGTTCTTCTAAGCGGTTAAGTTCTTCTAAGCAATTAAATAGATTGTTTAGAAAGACTAATAGACAGATTTAGGGCAAGGAGAGGCAGTTTAAAAAAAAATGCACATCTAAAGGGATGCTGGGGCTGCCTCCTTTATAGTAACTCTGTCTCTGCACAGAGAAAATGTATCAACTCAGCCAGCAAATGTAACAACTCAGCAGCACTGCCAGTTTAGTGCAGGAATTCCCCGACCTTTCATCGCAAGTGTAAACATTTTTATGAATTAGCACACAAAAGTCTAAAATACCGATGCAGTATTTTCCCTCCAAGATTTTTTTTTTTCCGCAAATGTTTTATGAATAGAGCCCACTGTATTTATTCTTTTCCTGGTCAAAGAGTTCACTTCCTGACTGATGCTCTGCAAAAGCTCTTAGAAAAGCATTTTACAAAAAATAACTAACGCGCAGGTAAACGCCGCGAGGCACTATAAAAAACAAGCGCGATCGCTGGCTATCAGGCATGGTCGGAAGAGCCCATTTCCGTTTCCGGGACAATTCCGCATTCCGTCATACTGAAATTCCGCTACCGTTTCATTCCGATGGTATTCCGGAGCTGTTCCGCGGAATTCCGACCTATACGGAATTCCGTCGGAAAAATTTGAATCTCTCTCTCTCTCTCTCTCTCTCTCTCTCTCTCTCTCTCTCTCTCTCTCTCTCTCTCTCTCTCTCTCTCTCTCTCGTGTGTAGTAGCTAGTAGGTATCTGTCTTACCCTCTAGACCATGAACCACACTACATGCTAAAGCTGGCCTAGCATAAACCATACTACCATTATGATCAAATCAATAGATATGCTATTGGAGGAGGAGGAGGAGGAGGAGGAGGAAGATTTTTTGTGTTATTCCGGAAAATTCCGTCGGAATTATAAAATTTCCGCGGAATTCCGTTTGAGAGGTATAGGAATTCCGGTTGCACTACCGGAATCGGAATTAAGCTAATTCCGGCCGGAATCACGGAATTCATAATTCCGCTGAATTTTCCGAGCATCCCTACTGGCTATTTATAATGTGAACAAGGCCTCCCTGTGATTTCATTTGTAAACTTTTGTTTGATGTATGGAAATTTAATTTACACAATCCCCTTTCGGAACCTGACCCTGTGTCCCATGTAGCAGATAATCACTATTTGCAAGGTGGATTACTCCCCCCACCTGATACCAAAATTACTAGAAAGATAGAGCTTAAAGAGGCACTGTAGTGACATATAGTATAATGCACTAAATTATCGAGGATTACTGCTTTTACATTAAATATCTTTGTTTCAGCTTTAGAAACACTTCCTATATCTATATATGGCTGTATATTGGTGTGTAGCCCCGACCTCCCACTGAGGCTTAGTCTAGGCTTTTTATTAAGCAGAATTCTCCCCTTAGAGCATTCTGGAAGACCTAGTATATTTTCCACTGGCTTTAGAACTCTCAGTAAACAAACATTCCGCAGAGATCACCTGCCAGTAGTAAAGATGTTGCTGTCGGTGATACATTTTAGAAAGTAAATCAGGTGAGGAAAGATTTTATATTAGGCAAACACAGACTAAACAATTTATAAATGAATATTGTAAAAACATAAGCAATTTTATTCATTATGCTATTATGTTTTAGCTGTAAATTGCTGCAGACGTTTTCTGCCCCGCTGTAGAATTGCTCTTACAGCATTTTTTATTTCCTTGTTTCTGAGGCTGTAGATAAATGGATTGAGCATTGGGTTGATGACGCTATACACCATGCTGATATCCCGATCATACGTTGGAGTGTAGATGGAACTTGGCCGGAAGTATATAAAAATGACCGTGCCGTAGAACAGGACCACCATTGTCAGGTGAGAAGTACAAGTGGAAAAGGTTTTCCATCTTCCTTGAGAGGACTTTAGAGTCAGCACAGCTCTGGCGATGAGTATGTAGGACCCGAGGATGAAGAACATTGGGCCAAAGATGACAATGAAACCTTCAGTGAAGACAGCTCTCTGCAGAGTGTCTGAAGTGCCTGAGCAGGCCAACAGCACCACTACGGGAAGGTCACAAAAGAAGTGGTGGATAACCTGACTGCAGTGGGGCTGAGAAGAAGTTAACGCGGTGTACAAACTACTATGAGAAAACCCAATGATCCAGAAAATAGTCACCAAACACATGCAAGTCCTCTTGCTCATAATTTGCAGGTAATGTAGAGGAAAGCAAACTGCAGAATATCGGTCGAAGGCCATGATAGCCAACAGAAAATTTTCCATGATTCCCGCTGCCAGGAACAGAAAAAGCTGGGCAAAGCAACCATAGATGGAAATGTGAGTGTCTCCAGACAGAAGGCTATACAAAGCCCTGGGGATGATAATAGAGGTAAAGCACACATCTACAAAGGCCAGGTGCCCCATCAAGATGAACATTGGTGTTTGAAGCTGAGGCTGTGAGACAATCAGCATGGAGAGGAAGGTGTTTCCACCAATGCAGAGAACATACGCAGCCAAGAAAAAGCAGAAGAGGGGGACAACAAGATGAGGTGTCTCAGAAAACCCCAATAGAATAACACCTGTAAGACTCTCATTCCCAAATGGCTCCATATGCTTCATGACTAATTCTGAATGTGACAAAGATGTAGAGCACCTTGTGAGGAAAACCTGGAGGAACTGCTAAAAAATTACAAACATAGAATATGCCAGTGATGGATATGTAACCAGATAGTCCTGCCATGCATATGTTAGTTCTTGAGTGACCCGATGGGAATAGCTGCAGAGGCGTAGCTATGGGTTGTCAAGGGGGGACATATGTCCCCGGGTGCAGCACTATGAGGGCGCTCAGCACTGCCTCTGCACCCCCACGTGAGTGAGAGGCAGCTCGCTGGCTGCCCAAAGTGCCCCTGCTTTTCTCCCTCCCTCTGCAGAGGAGTGCAGAAGCATTAATAGCAACAGAAAAAGTGTCACACATCTGGCTATCTAAATGGGGTGGCACACCTGGCTATCTAAAGTATGGCACACCTAGCTATCTATAGGGGGCATATCTGGCTATCTAAAGGGGGCACACCTGGGTATGTAAAAGGGGGCATATGCGGCTTTCTAAAGGGGGGTATAGCTGGCTATTTGAGTGGGGGGAAGGGGGACACATATGGCTATCTAAACAACATTTGAAGCCACCCACGACCACATTTTGATGTGTGGCCACAACAATTTGTCCAGAGGGGGCACAAAAACTGTCTTTGTCCCCGAGTGCTGAAAACCCTACCTACGCCTCTGAATAGCTGCACTGTACAAAATAGGTCTATAATAATCTTGAAGCTATAATAAGCAGCTTTCAGATCCTGACAGCAAATGGTATCTCCCATGAAATGGAGACCATGGATTCTTCAGCTCTGGCCAGCAAAGTGAGATACTACTATGACATGAGAATCCTGCCCGCACTGCTCAAGAAACGGCCCTGCTTCTCATCACTGGTGTAACTAACCCTGGGGGCTGTGACCTGAGTTTGTGATCTCTGAGTTCTATTATTATTTAAAGCAAATCTGCAGTGAAGAAACTAAATAGCACCTTTGGAACTCCTCAGGCAATCTTCAGAACTACTTATGTCCTGGAGTAATTCCAAGGATTTGCGTATCTGTACTGCACATGCACATGGTCGGACTCACACATGCGCAGTACGGATGCTCTCATCCTTGGACTTACTCGCGTTCTATAGTAGTTCAGAAGGCTGAGTGCATCTGTACCCGAAGAACTATTCGATTGAATTTTGAGATTGATGGAACAGAGGCGTCAATGAGAATAAAATATTTTAAATATGTTTAAAAATGGAGATAGTGGTGGAGTTACCTCCAGGGATTCAGACACAAGTTTTGTCATTTCAAAAACAGCGGTCCTTCATTAAAAAAACAGCCATAATTACTCCACATGTGACACGTTTCGCGAGCATGCCCGCTTCCTAAAGCCTCATCTACACGCGTAGATGAGGCTGCGATCCAGCGGCTCGATTAGCCGCCGGATCGCCTCTTCCGCGTCCCCGCGCGTGCCTGCTGCGTCCCCGCTCGCCGCGCGTGCGCCGCATTCGGTTCCCCGCTCGTCCCCGCCGGCGCCGCTTATCTTACGCTCGATTCCCTGCCATTGCCCCCTCGCGGGGAGCGAGCAGGGAATCGGCGGTGGGGAGATCCGTCCTGTCGGATCTTATCAATCGAGCCGCATCAGCGGCTCGATTGATAAGGAGAATCGGAGCCGCATCTACGCGTGTAGATGCGGCTAAAGGCAATAACATGGAGCATCTGTTTGTCCAGTCAGTTGAGCCTGGTGCCTCCGGAGGCTGTTTTTTTTAATAAAGGACCGCTGTTTTCGAAATTACACAACTTGTGTCTGAGTCCCTGGAGGTAAGTCCACTAGTATCTTCATTTTTAAACGTGTATTAAATATTTTATTCTCATTGGTGCCTCTGTTCCATCGATCTCAAAATCCAATATCGTTCACCCTGGTGGAGGAATGTATCCCCGCTAACCCTCTACAACAGAGCGACTTTTAGTGGGACGGGATTGTTGGTTTGTTGGATAGAAAGTGGGTTTTGGAGGATAGAATGGTCAATTTCTTAACTAGTGTGAAGAAACGTTCAGTTTTCTCATTGCCCCCAAAGCAGCAGCTTCCGTTTCCATTCCGCTGGGCTCATCGGTCCAGAAAAATTGCTGCAGCTAGAACGGACGGATGTGAATGGATCCATAGGTTAACACTGGATCCATTCACATCCGCTCCGATCTGTTCCCTTCTGATCCGTGAACAGACCCGTTTTTTAGCGCTAATGTGAACCGGGCCTTATTCTGAGTATTTTTTTGCTTGCTGGTGGCTTAAAAGCCATTTTATTGATAAGGTGTGAAAATATCACCTAGTAGAAAACGTGGGATATCCGTTTGGGAATTTGTCACCAAATGATTGGCCTGACCTTACCTGTTTGCTTGTTTTTAAAAAATTACATTTCTTTGTTGCAGATTGAGCTACAGCATTCCAAAAAATGCAGTAAGATAAATAACATTTTAGGGAAAGGACTGAGTGGCTGTTGCACTTGAATAAGTAAAACAGAATGGCTGGAAGTGGAGGAAGGCATATGCATGTTGAAGGTTATAAGAATTCATGGACAATGCTATCGAGGTTGGTTAATGACACATGATATATAGATGAGCTCGTACGCTGGAATACATCAGGGACGCCCATGAAGAAGCAGGGATCTCTGGGGGGTAGAGATCCCTAAAGAACATTCCTGGGTAATGATCCAGACAGACCGCCTAATTAGATTTATCTCTAGCTGAATTATTATATGTAAACAAATATTAATTAAAGCAGATGTCAAACAAACAGAAATTAAAACCTACGGTAATTTCACACAACGCAAAAGAGTTGTAGCAAAGCTTACATACTGTCCAAATGTGGTGCTTACTGAAAGTACTCCTAACCCGTTTTTTTACCCCCATATACTTTTTTTTATACTTTACACCATCCACCCCCCTCCAGCGCCCCCTGTAGTTTCACTCATCACTGCTCACAATTACTTTTTCCACTGTCATTATTCCCATTACCCCCATTATTTAATACACTCTTACCTATTTCACTGCTAATGTTTGATATTCATTTATATTTTTAAATGTATATATTAATGATTGTATGACTACACATGGGTTATGAGCCAATTATCTCTGTTTACAACTATTGCTCCATTGTTATTGCCTGATGAAGCAGGATCAAACTTGCGAAACGCGTTGCATCGTCCCCCGGAGTATGTAAATAAACTTCTCATGTTTTAAACGTTTTAGATTCTTTTATCCTTTTGGCGCCTCTGTATCCATACTATGCTATATTAAGTCCACCCCTGGACTGGTGGAGGGGTGTTAACCCCTTTTTAACTCATCTACGGAGAGCGACTTCTTAATCCTGAGTGGGGTCAGGTCTAATCTCCCCACCTGCCTATACAGTGGTTGCCTTGGAGGTAACCCTGCTTTGTGAGTATAGCTTATTACTCTATCATACTTCATTTCAACTACCAGTACATACGACACTATATTTGGCTCTTGGTGTCCCTACTCTGTGCCCTGTAAGCCCTGTTCTGCTTAGTCGTAACCAAATATGCTGTGAATACGCCAAATATGCTGTGAATATGTGCGCGGACACACGCTCACCCCCATGGCCCCGTCCTCTCTGGTATTACAGTAATATAAGGTACCCTGTGGAAAGGATGCTTGGATTTCCCCATCGTTATCCTATTGGTCTATGCACTGACTGACCAATGGAATTCTTTCCTGCTGAGGAATCCCATTAGTCAGTGCATAGACCAATAGTAGACATCAGCAGGAAGTACAAAGATGCTTTTGATGGGGTCGAGAGTACTTCTGCAATGGCAGAGAAAAGGTAGATCATTAAAAAATAAAATAAAAAACAAACCAATAGTTCAAAAACATCGTTCTGAGATGAGCACTACGTCTCATCCCTTTGGTAAAGCCAATGATAAGTTCAGTGCTCATCTGCTCTCATTTTTTATGTTAAAGAGAACCTGTAACAAAAAAAAAGGCCCCTGGTGGGTACTCACCTCGGGAGGGGGAAGCCTCAGGGTCCCAATGAGGCTTTCCCCTACCCTGTAGCTGCAGGCAATCCAGCGCTGGCTCCCCCGAAGTGTCCCGCAATCCGGGCTCGACAAGCTCGACATGGCTAATATATTTACCTTTCCAGGCTCCAGCGGGGGCGCTGTTGCGGCTCTCAGCATGGAGATAGGCGGAAATAGCAATCTCTGTCGTGTCAACTCTACTATGCAGATGCAGGAGACTTGCCCCTGTGCAGTAGAGCGCCCCAACAGCGATTGGCTATTTCCGCCTATTTCCGAGCGGGAGCCGATACATGCTCCCCCTTCACTGGAGCCGAAAAAGGTAAATATTTACATCCCCGCCATTCCGGGAGCTTTTTCGCCGCCGCCGTGGGACACAGAAGGACGGGGGAAGCCTCGATAGGATCTGGAAGCTTTCCCCACCCGAAGTGAGTACCCCCCAGGGGAACTTTTTCTCATTACAGGTTTTCTTTAACCTTCGCCTCCTCACATTTAAAAAACTAAACTAAGGCCACGTATACAGTGAGGGTTGCGTTGTGCTCCCTGCGACAGCAGGATCTCAATGCAATGGATCAGAAAAGAGGCACTGCACAGTAAGCATACAGTCAATGAAAAGTATGCTTCAATGTTACTTATCACGCATTGGGCCTGATTCACAAAGCGGTGATAACTCAGTTATCACACCTAAAAGACTTTAGGCATGATAACCTTTGCACCACACTGGTGAAAAGCCAGTTTAGGCGTGATAAGTTTAGGTGTGATAAGTTTAGGTGTGATAAGTTTAGGCATGCTAAGTTTAGATAAGTGTAGATGGCGTGCAAAGTCCCGCACGCAAAGCAGCGCCATTAAACTCTATACGAAGTGCACCAGACTTTGCTAGCGCAAAACTTTTGATCAGCTGTGCACTGCGGTGCTAACGCAGTTGGTACTTAAACTTATCATGCCTAAACTTATCACACCTAAACTTATCATGCCTAAACGTATCACACCTAAACTTATCACACCTAAACGTATCATGCCTAAACTGAGTTTAGGCGTGATAAAGGGCTTTTCACCAGCGTGCTAACTGTTAGCACCGCTTTGTGAATCAGGCCCATTTAGTGATAGCGTACTGCATGCAAGTTTGCTTTAAAGGACAACTGTAGCAACAGGAATATGGAGGCTGCCATATTAATTCCCTTTAAAGAGACTCCGTAACAAAAATTGCATCCTGTTTTTTATCATCCTACAAGTTCCAAAAGCTATTCTAATGTGTTCTGGCTTACTGCAGCACTTTGTACTATCACAGTCTCTGTAATAAATCAACTTATCTCTCTCTTGTCAGACTTGTCAGCCTGTGTCTGGAAGGCTGCCAAGTTCTTCAGTGTTGTGGTTCTGCTATGAACTCCCCCTTCCAGGCCCCTCTATGCACACTGCCTGTGTGTTATTTAGGATTAGAGCAGCTTCTCTCTTCTTTCTTATCTTTTACAAGCTGGATAAATCGTCCTCTGAGCTGGCTGGGCTTTCACATAGTGAGGAATTACAGACAAGGGCAAAGCTGTTTGCAGGAAGAAAAGAGCAGCCTGAAACTTCAGTGCATGAGAGATGCAGGGGGAAAGAAACACACAAATGATCTCTTGAGATTCAAAAGGAAGGCTGTATACAGCCTGATTGTGTATGGATGTATTTTCTATGTGTGGACATACTGTACATTAACCTACTTCCTGTTTTGGTGGCCATTTTGTTTGTTTATAAACAAACTTTTTAAAACTGTTTTTAACCACTTTTAATGCGGCGAGGAGCGGCAAAATTGTGACAGAGGGTAATAGGAGATGTCCCCTAACGCACTGGTATGTTTACTTTTGTGCGATTTTAACAATACAGATTCTCTTTAAGCAATACCAGTTGCCTGGCTATCCTGCTGATCCTCTGCCTCTAATACTTTTATCAATAACCCCTGAACAAGCATGTAACGGATCAGATGTTTCTGACATTATTGTCAGATCTGAAAAGATTAGCTGCATGCTTGTTCCTGGTGTTATTGAAACACTACTTCAGTCAAATACTGTAGATCAGCAGGACAGCCAGGCAACAGGTATTGTTTAAGAGGAAATAAATATGTCAGCCTCCATATCACTCTCACTACAGTTGTCCTTTAAAGGGAAGGTTCATGCTGCACATAAAAAAAAAACTGCATTTACCTGGGGCTTCTTCCAGCTCCTGGCAGTCGATCAGTGCCCTCGTAGCAGCTCCTCTCCCTCCGGGCATCCAGCGGTGAAGAGACCGACCTGGCAAGGTCGGCTTCCAGGTCGGCTTCTGTGCGCTCCATGGCGGGGGGTCATGTGGTGTAGAGACGTCATCGGGTCTCTTCTGCACATGTGCAGAACTACTGCGCCTGCACAGTAGAGACCCAATGACGTCACGTACACCACGTGAACCGCGCCGGAATGCACATGACGAATGCACATGACAATCTTCCCTTTAAGACTCAGAGTGTAGATGGAGCTTGGCTGAAAATATATAGTAACCATATTTGTATAGTACTTTTCTCCTGTTGGACTCAAAGCACTTGCGAGGCATCCTCTAGGGTGCACTCTATAGGCAGTAGCAGTGATAGGGAGTCTTGCCCAAGGTCTCCTCACTGAATAGATGCTGACTTACACAGGAAGAGCCAAGATTAGAACCCTGGTCTCCTATATCAGAGGCAGAGCCCTTATCCATTACAATATCCAGCTAAATATAACCACTCTGAACGTCCTTCTATGTTCCTTGATAGAGATGGCCTGAACGGTTCACATGCAAACTTATTTGCGCAAACTTTGGTGGTTTGCGTTCGCGATCGAACGCAAACTTTACCGGAAAATTGATTCGCCCCCATAGTGCATCATGAGGGTCAACTTTGACCCTCTACATCACAGTCAGCAGGCATATTGTAGCCAATCAGGCTACACTACCTCCTGGAGCCCCCCCCCCCCCTTATAAAAGGCAGACAGTGTCACCCATTTCACTCACTCGTGTGCCTGCAGTAATTAGAGAAGGGAAAGCCGCAGACTCAGAGAGAGATATAGGGAAAGCTTAGTTAGGCTCTTGTAGGCTTGTTAGCTTGTTTCTTGCTGATTCTTATTGCTAAGAAAGCAACCCTCAACAGCTCTTTTGAGAGCTAATCTTGTGCTTGTGATCTATTTTTTTTTATGTGTGTGTGTGTCCCACAGACACTTGTGTTGCACACACAGCCTTGGTAAATCCTACCACTGTGCCACTGCCAGGCCCAGCACATTCAGTGACTACCTGTGTGTGTGTGACAGGTGCACATTGTAACACCCATCATTGCATATAACTACCTGTTGTTCACTTCAGTGCACCCACCTACCTACGGAAGCGCACGCAGTGTCACTGTGGCTGTCCGGTACCTGTCTGTGTGTGACAGGTGCACATTGTAATACCCACCACTGCATATACCTACCCGTTGTTCAGTGCACCCACCTACCTACGTGAGCGCACACAGTTTCCCTGTGCCTGTCTAGTACCTGTCTGTGTGTAACAAAAGTGTTCAGTACCTCACCTTTATCAAAATGAATGAGGCATGGATCCCGGAGGGCTACTGCCCGCCTGAAGACTAAGTCAGTCCCCACACACAGCATCTCTGCCTGCACACCGTGTGACTGCTTGCCCCAAGACTAAGTCGGCCCCCACACTGCATCTCTGCCTGCAGGCCGCTTGACTGCCTTCTCTGCCACCACCATCAGGGTCCAGGGCTCCAAGCGGATTCCTCAATTTTTAAGGCCGCTATAATAATTTTTCTGGTGCGTGTACATGCCTAATTTTTCCTTAGCTGCAACAACAAAATAAAAGGCATGTACATGTGTCAATTCCCCTTCGTGATCGTTATCTTGCCGCGATGAAGGGGCTTGCGTATCACAATGAAGCAATGACCACCGGCTATATGAGTGCCTCGGGGGGGGGGGCACACCCAAATTCGATCAGCTGGACACTCAGTCACTGTTGTTCTGTCATTGAGCTACCTCAGCCCGACCATGTGGGCTTGAAAACCGCCATTACCTGCACTCTGGCCATGGTGCGCACCAGTCCTGCACGGCCATCACAACACAAACAGCTGTTTGCTGTGCGTTACACAGTGAGTTTGGTGTGTCAGTGTGAAGCAGTACTCTAATTACACTCCCTGATTGATATATACACATGCAAGATGTTTTAAAGCACTTTAAAGAAGTTCTGTGATGGTTTTCAAGCACACTGATATAGACATACTTGTGTCCCTCATTATGCCCCCTCTTTATCAGTCCTATTTTCGCCGCTCCCCGCGGCCAATAAATAACTTAAATTATAAAATAAATCTTTTATCACTTGTTCCCAAGATGGCCGCGATCCCATGTGACTCCGGAAGTGCTTCCAGGTCACCGATTTCCACCCTCTCTCTTCTTGTACTGCCGTGCACGAGAGCCGTTCCCAACTGCGCATGTGTAAGCTCTCGTGCTCGGCATATACTGGTTGAACTCGATGGACGTATGTCTTTTTTCAACCAAAATAACTATGTAACTATGTATAGGCGCCTAAACAGTCGCATCCTCCGTGACATATGACTCGGTCGCGGAGTTGCGCATCCTGCGGTGCTGAGATGCGGTGCTGTACACCCGGGCAGAGCTGAAACTACTACTAAGGCAGCTCTCCTCCCTGCAGTCAGCCTCCTCCCCCCTGCTCTCTGGAACGCATACACAGGTCAGGGATGACTCATCAGATGACGAGTAGCAGGGGGAGGGGAAAGGCAGACAGGGAGGAACTGCTGCTGTATTGTCTGCCTCTTCCAGGAAGAACATTTTCGTCTATTTAACTAGGAGAATTAGAGAGACAGCATAACTTTTTATATACAAGATAGGGAAGAAAAGAATTATAAATATTAAAGGAACATTACAACTCAGTTAAATTACATTTTGAAAAAGGGCCATAGAACCCCTTTAAGCCTCCAATTTAGCATGCAATGTGATTTCTTCCCTTAAAAAGCTGCTTTGCGTCAAATCCAGATTTTTCCCCGGGACTTTTGGCGTGTATCCCACTCTGCCATGCCCCCCTCCAGGTGTTAGACCCCTTGAAACATCTTTTCCATCATTTTTGTGGCCAGCATAAATGTTTCTAGTTTCAAAGTTCGCCTCCCCATTGAAGTTGATTGTGGTTCGTGGAAGTTCGAGCGAACCACACTTTTGCGGAAGTTCACACCAAAATCGGAGGTTCGAGCCATCTCTATTCCTTGATCACTGATGATTTTCACTCTACAAAGATCCACTGAGATTTTATACTCTGCAAAGACCTAAGCTGCAGTCGGACCTGTGCTAGCAACACATTACAGGGCTTCTTAGTACAATCTGACAAAAACACTCAAACTAATGTAAACTCATCTCCTCATTTACTTGCACATGAAACACAATTTTTAGACGTTTTTATTGACTCCAGTAGGAATTTATTTGGTTAAATAATGCAAAACCTTTGTTTAATTCAACTGTATAAGTTACCAGTCACTTTAAAAGATCTTAAAGTGGTCAAAACAGGCACATGGGACAGCTGTAGCAATTACTGTGACTTGATTTGGAATCTGAAAAACAAAGCAGATCAAGAGCCCCAATAGTGCAATATGTCAAACCAATTGGTCATAAGAGTAAATATATGGGAATATACTCACAAAGGTGGGTTACCTCTGGTAACCTCTCAATAGACAGGTGGGGAGATTAGACCCAATCCCACTCGGGTTAAAAATGTCTCTCTCCGTAGAAGTAGAAGAAAGGAGGTAACACCCGTCCACCAAGGGTGGACACCCAGAATTAACAATTGTTCAAAATGGAGTCGCCAGATAAGGATAAAATAGTTAAAAATCATTTAAAAAGAGGGAGGAAGTGGTGGACTTACCTCCCACAAGTAGACACACAATCAGTTATTCACTGAAAAATATCTTTATTCAAGTAGACTCCAGGATGATAGCAACGCGTTTCACGGGTTATATCCTGCTTCATCAGGCAATATGTGGAGCTTGTAAAGATCCAGACCAGGTAACGGAGGCACTCATGCCTGGGCTGGATCTTTACAAGCTCCACGTATGGCCTGATGAAGCGGGATTTAACCTGTGAAACGCGTTGCTATCATCCCAGAGTCTACTTGAATAAAGATATTTTTCAGCGAATAACGGATTGTGTCTACTTGTGGGAGGTAAGTCCACCACTTCCTCCCCCTTTTTAAATGGTTTTTTAACTATTTTATCCTTATCTGGTGCCTCCGTTTTGAACAATTGTTAATTGATTTGGAATCTATTTACTATATGTAGAGTTGAATTTACTCTCTTGAAAGACAACCTGTCCTGAACTGAACCCCTCCCCCCTGTATAAGATAATGCTAATTATTAAGCTGAATTTTTCTTTTGCCTGACATTACATTTACAAGAAAAGTAGAGTTTAATTGTAAATTGCTGTAAACACTGTATTTCTAGTCCTACTTAAGAATTTTTCTGATAGTATTTTTAATTTCCTTATTTCGGAGGCTGTAGATAAATGGGTTGAGCATTGGGGCGATGATGCTATATACTATACTTATGTCTCGATCATAAGTCGGAGTGTAGATGAAACTCGGACGAAAGTACATAAATATCACCGTGCTGTAGAACAGAATCACCATTGTGAGATGAGATGTACAGGTGGAGAAGGTCTTCCACCGTCCTTGAGATGACTTTAAAGTCAGCACTGCTCTGACGATTAGAATGTAGGATACAAGGATGAAGAGCATTGGGCTGAAGATGATGATGGGACCTTCAGTGAAGAGAATCTTCTGCAAAGTGTCTGAAGTGCCTGAACAGGCCAACAGCATGATAACGGGAAGGTCACAAAAGAAATGGTGAATAACCCTACTACAGTGAGGTTGAGAAGAAGTCAATACAGTGTACAGTGTAGAATGAAGAAACACGATAATCCAGGAAATAACCAATAAACACATGCAAGTCCTCCTGCTCATGATTTTCAGGTAATATAAGGGGAAACAAATTGCAGAATATCGGTCAAAGGCCATGATGGCCAAAAGAAAGCTGTCCATATTGCCCACTGCCAGGAACAAGAAAAGTTGGGCAAAGCAGTCATGAATAGAAATGTGAGTGTCTCCAGATAGAAGGCTGTACAAAGCCCTGGGGATGATAATAGAGGTAAAACATACATCTACAAAGGCCAGGTTCCCCATTAAGATGAACATCGGGGTGTGAAGCTGAGGCTGTGAGACAATCAACATGGAGATAAAGATATTTCCAGCAATACAGAGGGCATAAGCAGCCAAGAAAAATGAGAAGAGGGGGTAGACAAGATGAGGGGTCTCCGAAAACCCCAAAAGGATAAAAGTTGTGTCATTTCCAGGTCGCCCCATTTTTTTTCACGGTTGTTGAATGTGATACGAAAATGGAGATCACAGTGTTTGTTATGTCCTAAAAAACATCAGATAACATCAGATAAACACATCATTTCAGAACAAATAAGAGTATATAGATGAAGGATACCCAAACTGATAGTTATTCCATGCATATTTTACTTACCAAGTGGTCCATTGGTAGTAGCTGAGCTGTACAGAAAGAAGTCTTAATGAAATTAAAAAGCTATGAAGACAACAAACCTACTACTAGGGACGAGCAAGGACAGTTTCGTAAAAGCTAAATTATACCTGCCTGTGAAGGCCATGGCACAGAGGGTTAATTTGCCTACAAGTCCACCTCTTGCCTTTGTACTTCATGCTGCCCTGTATCCTCCTTACACTTCCTGCTTCACAGCCGGCACTTCCACTGTGATTCATTAAAGCCAATGGGCTTTTATTTATAAAAATAAAAAAGTCAGATACTCACCTAAGGAGAGGGAAGGCTCGGTCCTAATGAGCCTTCCCTCTCCTCTCCCGGTGCCCTCGATGCTGCGCTGGCTCCCCCGTTCGCGTCCGCCGGCCGCAGGGACTTCGGAGGTCTTCGGGCTTCCGAAGACGGGCCGCTCCATACTACACACGCGTGAGTGCGTCATAGAGGGCGCTCGCGCATGCGTAGTATGGAGCGGCCCGTCTTCGGGAGCCCGAGTGCTCCCGAAAGCTTCCGAAACATTCCTTCGGCTGCGGAAGTTACAGTATTTGACTGAACTGGTCGAATACTGCCACGGGGGATCCTGCGCGGGACCGGGCACCGGGAGAGGAGAGGGAAGGCTCATTAGGACCGAGCCTTCCCTCTCCTTAGGTGAGTATCTGACTTTTTTTTTTTTTAACGGTAAACATTCACTTTAAGTGTACCTGAGATGGGCATCGTGGGTGTATTTATACTTACCTGGGTCTTCCTCCAGCCCCATTAGGTCCTCTCCAGTTGCTCCATTCTGTAGTAAATCCCCCCCTCCCCGGTAATTGGCCAGATGCAGCCAATGCTGCGCATGTATGGCCCGGCTGTGTGCACCTCCGCCACCAGTGGTGGGCCGAAGTTTTGCATCGAAATTCGCAATTACGCATTATGATCATAATGCGAGATTTCAGAGAAAAACATACCGTAATTAATTTGGTATGTAATAGTTCATAATTTTGCGCCATTTTTTGTCTAATATTCGCATCGTTTCGGGAAATTTTGTGCTGAATTTGGTGGTTAATAGCAAAGCACCCGTACATGCTATTGCTACCAAAATTGCTACATATGTTAATGAGAATAGTGGGTACAAGTGAGAAAAGAATTTTTCAAAAAGACCTTGTCGTTTTTGAGAATAATTGATTTTGAAAATGCAAAAAAAAAAAAAAAACGGTTTTAAACTGTCATTTTTCAGTTTTAAAAACGATTTTTTCTTTGCATTTTTTAAATCAATTTTCTCAAACTACAAGGTCTTTTTGGAAAATTATTTTTATTCTCCTTAAAGGGATACTGTAGGGGGGTCGGGGGAAAATGAGTTGAAGTTACCCAGGGCTTCTAATGGTCCCCCTACAGACATCCTGTGCCCGCGCAGCCACTCACCGATGCTCCGGCCCCGCCTCCGGTTCACTTCTGGAATTTCAGACTTTAAAGTCTGAAAACCACTGCGCCTGCGTTGCCGTGTCCTCGCTTCCCCTGATGTCACCAGGAGCGCACGGCGCAGGCACAAACCATACTGGGCCTGCGCAGTACACTCCCGGTGACGTCAGCGGGAGTGAGGACACGGCAATGCAGGCACAGTAGTTTTCAGACTTTAAAGTGTGAAATTTCAGAAGTGAACTGGAGGCAGGGCCGGAGCATCGGTGAGTGGCTGCGCGGGCACAGGATGTCTGCGGGGGACCATTAGAAGCCTCAGGTAAGTTCAACTCATTTTCCCCCGACCCCCCTACTGTATCCCTTTAACATATGTAGCAATTTTGGTGTCAATAGCATGTATGGGGGCTGTGCTATTCACTGCTAAAGTGGGCATGAAATTACGCAAAAGTTATGCAAAATGTTACGTAAAATTACAAATGACTATGCAAATCAATTGAATTTACAATTTGTAATTACGTAGAGGTGTAATTGTGAAAAATGTACGCAAAATTTTGCATAATTGGAATTAGCTGATTATTATCATCACTATCCACCCCACTCCCGTGCCCATGAATGTTCTGCGCCTGTGCAGCAGACACAGAACACTCCCGGCTGCTGGAGGATGACGGGTGCAAGCAGCTCATAAGAGCGTGGCTGGCCGGATTACGGGGAATATGTACTAGATAACGGGGCAGCTGCAGAGTATCGCAAGGGATCCCATGCACCTAATATGGCTGGAGGAAGCCCCAGATAAGTATAAATACACCCACAACACCGATCTCAGGTTCCCTTTAAGTGCTGGGAGCAGGGGCGTAGCAATAGGGGGTGCAGAGGTAGCGACCGCATCGGGGCTCTTGGGCTAGAGGGGTCCCAAAGGGCCCTCCTTCAACTACAGTATTAGCACTTTATTGGTCCTGTGCTGGTAATAATCACTTCTACAGACACTTTGAATAGTGGAAATCATTAGCAAGCTGCTCCCCATCCTCTTTTTGCACCTCTGACACTGTGGTTGTCCTCAGCAGGTTTTTGTGCGCCATATCAATTGTTATGTATAGAGTGCTTGGGGGGCCCCAATGTAAAACTTGCATCGGGGCCCACAGCTCCTTAGCTACGCCACTGGCTGGGAGGATGGAGCACAGTACTGAGTGCCCCAGCAAACAGCAGACTTTCCAGTAAATGAAGCCTCCCTGCACTGGCCTCGTCCTCGGACATGAGTGAATATAATTTCTCTTCTCATAAAACTGTGCTCGTTAATCCCTACCTACCACCACTTTCTCTGTGTCCTTACTGCTTTTATAGTCCTTGAATATTCTAGTATACAACATCAGTGGTCATTTCCTGGGAAAGGCAGTAATTGCACAAGTTTCCTGGATGCTAAGACACTGCAATGCCCAGGGGCATCGCTAGCCCCAAAAATCAGTGGCATGTGCCCCGGATCTATTCTGTAGTGCCCCGGATGTAACCCAGGCAGAGTAGAGCCACCACAGCACCCAACATGGCACCACACAGTACCCAGCATGCCCCACAGAAGCACCACAGCACCCAACATGGCATTACAGCATCCAGCAAGCCCCATAGAGGCACCATAGCACCGAGCATGGCACCACAGCACACAGCAATGGGGGGTATGCTGGGTGCTATGGTGCCTCTATGTCCCCAGATCTCTTAGGATCCTGGCAATGCCTAAAGCGTAATTGAGGTCACAAACTCTTGGTAGTGCTATCGCAGATGTAGTCACTCAGTGCACATGGTGCAAGGGCTGCCCCATCTTGTAAGTGACCAAGTGCATAGTAATGCCACCTTGCCCCCATAGCCCTGTTATAGCCCATACAATCATGTGAAATCAGGTTTTCCTTCTAATAAGTGTGGTTATTATGTCCCCATATTTAAAGTGGACCCAAACTAAAAATACAAGATTTCAGAAATAAAATCTATTTTCTAAATTATAATAATAAATAGTAGCCTTTTTTCAGCTGCATGATGACAAATATAAAATATTTTACATTTAATGGAGGAACCCCTCCCTTCCTTTCATTTTGCCGGGACAGAATCCGGCAAACTGGTGAGTAGCAGGTGTCTGGCAAAGGAGAAATTGCTAATGGCTGCCCCCAGTATAACCCTAGTTATGCAAAGAGAAGGGTGAAAAGCATGCACTGAAATGCTCATAGGCTTGAAGGAGTGTTTATTTATCTTTGTATGTGTCAGAGTGGTGCAACTAAATATTTTGAATTTAAAAAATGTTTGGTTTGGGTCCGGTTTAACATTTACAGCTAGTATGCATCCATATAAAAAGGCAAGAGGTAGGAACGCGACCTGGGAACCACATTCACGAATAGGGAAAGATCCAATATGTGTATCTTTGCTCACAAATCTAGCGTTACTTCCTGAATCCAAGAAATCAACTTTACAATACTAGCTCGGTGGTATTACACTCCTCTACGGATCAGTCAGATCTTTCCAAACAGAGACCCCAATTGCTGGCGCTGTAAAACTGAAGTGGGGTCACTGCTGCATATATTGTGGAGTTGTGATAAAATTACCCATTTCTGGAAATCAGTTGAACAGCTGGTAAAGGAAATGATGGGCAGAGACACTCCTTTTACCTGCTCTTTCTATTTGCTTCACATGCACAATTGGAAAATCGAGTCATATAAACAATCAGTTGTCAAGCATATCCTAAATGCGGCCAAGACGGTACTAGTAAGGCTATGGGGCAAGACCACCCTACCCTCTCTCACTCTGGTACTCCAAGAACTAGATACGATTCAAGGTTTAGAACATGACAGATTCTCTCTCCTTGGCAAACAAGAACAATATTCCAGAACGTGGAATCTGTGGTCAGTATACAGAGAATCATATGAACTGAGAGACATACTAACACACCCCTGACTTTGCCACCCATGCATTCATATGGAGCGATCACCTTATGGCCCTTTTGGTGTTTATACCACACATCTGCAGACATTCTGATATTTCCTTACTGATTCCTGTGACGGGGACCTGGACCGGACCAGTTTACGTTATATTATGGCTTTTGCTATGTTAGCATTAACATTATAACTTTCAATATCCTTTTTTTTAGACTAAAAGAGGTAAAGCTGAAACCTATCTTGGCATATGTTAAACCCCTATTAAGATACTGTTAGTATAATATATTATTGTTGAATAGGGCATGGGAAACGTAGTTCCTATTTCCTAGTGGCCTATGCATATAGGCATGTATGACAGTCCTTTTCTGTAATGTAAACATTGCTGTTATGTACGGTCTTACAAAGGCCATTAAAGAGAACCCGAGGTGGGTTTGAAGAATATTATCTGCATACAGAGGCTGGATCTGCCTATACAGCCCAGCCTCTGTTGCTAATCCAAACCCCTCTAAGGTCCCCCTGCACTCTGCAATCCCTCATAAATCACAGCCACGCTGCTGACAAACAGCTTGTCAGAGCTGGCTGTGTTTATCTCTATAGTGTCAGTCTGCTGCTCTCCCCGCCTCCTGCAGAACTCCGGTCCCCGCCTGCATCCCTTCCCTCCCTGCTGATTGGGGGAAGGGATGGGGGCAGGGACCGGAGCTCTGCAGGAGGCGGGGGAGCAGCTGAGACTGACACTACAGATGTAAACACAGCCTCACAGCATGGCTGTGATTTATGAGGGATTGCAGAGTGCAGGGGGACCTTAGTGGGGTTTGGGATAGCAACAGAGGCTGGGCAATATAAGCAGATCCAGCCTCTGCATGCAGATAACATTCTTTAAATACACCTCGGGTTCTCTTTAATGCTATAGTTCGGTTTGCTTTTACCTGTATTATTATGTATACCTCATTTTCAATAAAGAATTGGAAAAAAAAAGGCAAGAGGTGAGGGCCATGTGGAGACCTCAGCCATTTAGACCTAGTTAAAGGTCTTTAGAGTTTGGGAGATAAGAAAATTAGCTGGACTATGGCTTCAATTCACCAAGCATCAGGTCAGGGAACGTGACTATGGTGACTATTCAGGGGCCAAAGCTTTACAGACACTTGGCTAGCATTCAGGCTAGTGATTCATTCTGTTACTATGGAGGACGCTGAGGGACAATGATCAACGAACGACAGAGCAGATTCCTGTGGTGGGGGAAACGGAAATTAGATTGCAATCAGTTCTGGTCATGCGTCAGTGGTCATTAGGGATCTGGCAAGATGGATCCATAAGGGTCTCTGATACCCAAGCAGGATAAGCAAGTTTTTCGGTACCCATTCTAAATTGCATATAAACTGTAAAAATAAAAATATTACTAAAAGTGGCCATTAATGAGGCTATTCTTCAGACAATCGATTTTCTAATCCAATCATAACATAAATAGAATTGATCAATTTTTCGGATCGATTCCATTAATCGGATTGACATTTTCAAACGCTAAAAAATGAATTCTACATTGATCATAATGTATAAATCATTGTGACCCCCCCCCCCCCCCCTCCAATAATTATTACACAGTCAGGAAAATGTACCTCTTTGATTCCAAAGCTTAGAAAGAGGAAGTAGGTTTGTGATTTTGGAGCAATTGCGGTTTTTGAAGCAATTTTGGAGCGATTGCGATTTTCATGCAGACGTGAGCTCAAGAAAGATGCTCACCCAGGATATATATAAAGAAAAGAAAAGTACTTACCATGGTGCCTGTCGTTGGACACAGAACAAGGTGTTACAGTTACATTTATGGTGAGGGTGACAGTTAATGTAATTTTTTATTCATCATATTTATAGTTTAATCCCACTTTTTTTTAAAATATATTTTTATTGTAATTTTTTGTCAATCAGTCCAATCATGGGTAGGCACTTGTGAACCAGGCGAAAGGTACGTGTTAGCTCCTCCCTGTGAACCAGCAGGGTCACAATAGCAAGAATTCTCTGACCCGCACAGTTCCAAAAAATAAAATACTGAATTTATTGAAAAAAGGTTAAAACATGAATGCCGTTGGCTGCCAGCCTGCCAATAGCATTCATGTTTTAACCTTTTTTCAATAAATTCAATATTTTATTTTTTGGAACTGTGCGGGTCGAACACTTCTTGTAGTTTTTTGTCATGCATTCCTCTTAGTTTCACTTTTACACCTTGTAATTTTTGTAATTACAGTTTGATACATTCCATTCAAGTCCTTTGTGCTTATCCAGGGCCGGGCCGAGGCATAGGCTGGAGAGGCGCACAATTCATTCAGCTGTCATTCCTAATTGTGTATGAAGCAGAAAGAAATAAGAAAAGGGGATACATAGCAGTGACTGCAAGCCAGATAACTAGATATTAAGGTGTTGGGGAGGTTGTGGGCCCTGTGGCGCCTCTTAGTCTAATAGCAATCAGTGTGTGACGGCTGGGGTGGCAGGGATGGAGGGGCGCACTTTGGTGTATCAGCCTTGGGTGCTGAAGGACCTTGTCCCTGCTCTGTGCTTATCTCTATGCTATATGCTAATCATTCCATATTTTCTCTTCTACTGTAATATATGTACATTTTCAACTAGAAAAAAAAAACCCAGAAAACCAACAAGAATCCCAAGAATAATATTTCGTCCCCCCCTTTATGTCCCTTCTCTTCATGAACATCAAGAAAAATGTCCTCCCTCTCTCCTCTTTACCCTTAACAGAAAGAAGGAAATCCAGCACTGCATATACCTACCTGTTGTTCAGTGCACCCACCTACCTACGTGAGCGCACGCAGTGTGATATTTAATACCACCAGTCACTGTACCTGTTCACGGTAAGTGTGTGACCGGTGCACATTTATAATACCCATCACAGCATATACCTACCGGTTGTGTTCAGTGCACCCACCTACCTACGTGAGCGTATGCAGTGATATACCACTCTATGCATACCTGTTAACTGCACCTTTGTGACTGCACATTGTATTAGTCAAATCAGTGCATACCTTTCACTTCATCCTCCCCAATATGGACAAAACAAAAGGCCACCTGGCAGGAATGTTTGAGGTTGTGCTGTTGTGATTTTGTGCGACCCTCGACCAAAGTACAGTGTTCAGAAGAAGGGACGTGCCATCAATAGAGATGTGAGCGAACAGTTCACCAGCAAATCTCTATATGGCCGTACTACTTCTGGGTAGCTATGACCCGTAGCCGTATGGCTGCGATGGGCCAGCGGTGCGCATCTTTGATTGTGCGCCTGTTGCTGGGCACTCTCTGCGCATGAGCGTATCATCACTAATGACGTCACGCACAGAAAGTGCCCGGCAACAGGCGCGCAATCAAGGGTGCGCACCGCCGGCCCGGTGGAGCCATACTACTGCGGGTCATAGTGACCCGGAAGTAGTAAAGGGTGAGGGGTGCGCCGGTGAACGGTTCGGGAACTGTTCGCCGTCATCTCTAGCCATCAACCCCCAATATTGTCAGGACATAGTTGACTATTTACCACCTCATCTTTCTCAGCTTCCGCACGGAAGCGTGACATATCTTCCTCCTCCTGCTCTGATTCTGGCACCCCACTTAACACTCAGTCGGCCGCCACCACCAAAGTGCCATCACTCCAGGGCTCAGCGGTGTGGAAATTTTTGTGTGTGTCTGCCTCAGATGAGAGCAATGCCATCTGTACTCTCTGCCACCGAAAATTGAGCCGTGGAAAGACCAAGACCCGCGTAGGGACAACTACCTTACGAAGGCACATGATTAGAAAGCACAAACTGCAATGAGATGACCACCTGAGGAAAAGCAGCACACAAAAGCAAAGCCACACACCTCAGTGGAAGATACCAGGCCGCAATTTTTTCTCAAAAAAAGACGATACCTAAACTGTACCGTGATGTTGAAAGGCAAGTGGTGACATCTCTGGCACACAGCGTTGGGTGGTCTGTCCACAATGAAGCAACGACCTTATTATCGTGGGTGTGCCACACCCCGAGACACTCATATAGTCGGCGGTCATTGCTTCATTGTGATTCGCAAGCCCCTTCAACGCAGCAAGGCAATGATCACGAAGGGAATAGGCACATGTACATGCCTTTTGTTTTGTTGTTGCAGCTGCAGTGCAACCAGAAAAATTAGGCAGGCATGTACACGCACCAGAAAAATTATTATAGCGGCTGCTGCTTGCAGCGGCCTTAAAAATTCAGGAATTCGCCTGGAATCCTGGACCCTGTTGCTGGTGGCGGAGAAGGCAGTCAAGCGGCCTGTGGGCAGAGATGCTGTGTGGGGAGTGACTTAGTCTTGGGGCAGGCAGTCACATGGCGTGCAGGCAGAGATGCTGGGTGTGGGGACTGACTTAGTCTTCGGGCAGGCCTGAGCGTGCTTGGCAGACCAGGCATCTGTGGTCAGATGGACCCTTGACCCAACGCTGTGTGCCAGAGATGTCACCACTTGCCTTTCAACATCACGGTACAGTTTAGGTATCGCCTTTTTTTGAGAAAAAATTGCGGCCTGGTATCTTCCACTGCGGTATGTGTCTTTGCCTTCATGTGCTGCTTTTCCTCAGGTGGCCATCCCATTGCAGTTTGTGCTTTGTAATCATGTGCCTTCGTAAGGTAGTTGTCCCTATGCGGATCTTGGTCTTTCCACGGCTCAATTTTCGGTGGCAGAGAGTACAGATGGCATTGCTCTCATCTGAGGCAGACTCACAATAAAATGTCCACATCGCTGAGCCCTGGGGTGATAGCACTTTGGTGGTGATGGCCAACTGAGTGTTAAGTGGGGTGGCCGAATCATAGCAGGAGAAGGAAGATAGGTCACGCCTCCGTGCGAAAGCTGAGAAAGATGAGGTGTTCTGTGTTAAATAGTTAACTATGTCCTGACAATATTGGGGGTTGATGGTACATGCCTTCTTCTAAACACTGTACTTTGGTCGAGGGCCGCACAAAATCACGACAGCGTGACCTGGAACAGACCTGCCAGGTGTCCTGCCTCTGCCTTTTGTTTTGTCCATATTGGGGGGTATGAAGTGACTTGACTAATACAATGTGCAGTGACACAGGTGCAGTTAACAGGTATGCACGGAGTGGTATATGACACTGCGTGCACTCACGTAGGTAGGTGGGTGCACTGAACACAACAGGTAGGTATATGCAGTGATGGGTATTATAATGTGCACCTGTCACACACAGACAGGTACCGGACAGGCACAGTGACACTGCGTGCGCTCACGTAGGTAGGTGGGTGCACTGTGAACAATAGGTAGGTATATGCAGTGATGGGTATTATAATGTGCACCTGTCACACACAGACAGGTACCGGACAGGCACAGTGACACTGCGTGCGCTCACGTAGGTGGGTGCACTGAAGTGAACAACAGGTAGGTATATGCAGTGATGGGTATTATAATGTGCACCTGTCACACACAGACAGGTACCGGACAGGCACAGTGACACTGCGTGCGCTCACGTAGGTAGGTGAGTGCACTGAAGTGAACAACAGGTAGGTATATGCAGTGATGGGTATTACAATGTGCACCTGTCACACACACAGGTAGTCACTGAATTTGCTGGGCCTGGCAGTGGCACAGTAGGAATTACCAAGGCTGTCTATGCAACACAAGTGTCAGTGGGACACATACAAAAAAAATAGATCACAAGAACAAGATTAGCTCTCAAAAGAGCTGTTGAGGGGTGCTGTTTTAGCAATAAGAATCAGCAAGGAGCCAGCTAACAAGCCTACAAGAGCCTAACTAAGCTTTCCCTATAGGTCTCTGCACAGCAGCTCTCCCTTCTCTAATTACTGCAGGCACACGAGTGAGTGAAAAGCCTGACGCTGCCTGCCTTTTATGAGGGGGGTGGGGATCCAGGAGGGAGTGTAGCCTGATTGGTTACAATGTGTCTGCTGACTGTGATGTAGAGGGGCAAAGTTGACCCTCATGATGCACTATGGGGGCGAATCGAACTTCCGGAAAAGTTTACGGTTCTCCGCGAAAGTGAACCGAAGATCGCGGGGAACCGTTCGCCGGCGAGCCGTTCGGGCCATGCCATCTCTATTCAAGACTTGGGACATGACTTTTGGTTGCGCTAGTTAGTAACCATAAATGCAGGACCCCCTCCACTTGGATGTTTATATTAATCAACTGATCAAAAGCTGTGAGTTACGTGATTAATTTTATATTTTAATCCCACTTTAAAGAACCACTACTGTGAAAAACTGTAAAGTGTAAAATCCTTGAAAACACATAAATAAAAAGTAAATTTCTCCCAGAGTAAAATCTGCTCTAAATTGCTTTTCTCCTATAATACTGTCAGTTATAGTGGATAGTAGAGATCTGACAGAACTGACAGGTTTCGGCCTAGCCCATCTACTCATGGGGGATTCTCAGGGTTTACTTTATTTTCAAAAGCACTTAGAGAACAGCGGTTGCTCAGTCCAACTGCCAGAATAGTGTGCAAACAGGTGGGGGTGTCCTGCTTCTTTGTAGAGATCCTTTCCAGGGATTGCTTTTGTAAAGAATAAATTAAATACTGAAAATCCCCCATGAGGAGAGGGACTAATCAAAAACTTTTCAGTTCCGTCTGATTTTTACTACCTACTGTAAGTGAATGCCGCATAGGATCAAAGTAATTTATAGCTCATTGAAGAAAGATACTACTTATTTGTATGTTTTTACATGTATTCTAAAAATTACAATTTTTGGAGATAGTGGTCCTTTAAGAAATTGGCCTTTTAACTCTGTAAAGAAATGAAATGATGTCGAGTTGTGTTTTTCTGTGTGTGACGGCCTCAGGACAAGCTGATGGCCACTTACCTGTCACTCATTATAACATAGATGTTGCACTGTAAGGTGAGTTACTCCCAGACTTCTGCAGATACACATATAGAGGTACGTATCAGGCCAGCGATGGTGCCTACACACCTCTGTGTAATTCCAGCTCCTATTATAGAGCATTGCGGAGCTTTGCTATTTATAGACAGGTAGGGGTCCTTGGAGATGCCCTCATCTCCCACATGGTATAATTATAAAACCTGACCATAACATATGCCGGGAAAGGGAGTAATAATGTGATTAGCACAAATGCAAGCTTTTTTTTTAAATGTTATATTCATGTTAATTATCATACATATCTTATTTTCACAAGGAGTAAAATCCCTTAAACTCTGAAACAGATATTATGCCTGGAGGTGTTAAAGCTTATCAAAAACAACTTTGTTTATTATAAACTTATTTTGATTAAAGAGCTGTAATAACATATTATTATTATTTACTTATTTATAGGACTGCTCCATCGGATTCCAAGAAATTGAAATTTCCAAATTTCCGATCGGAATGAAAAAAATCGGTAAACAGGAAATGGGAATTCTGCAGAAATCCAATTTACCACAACTTGGTAATTTTAGCCCAATTACAGAACTCGGAAGCATTGGACCAATCAGAAAACGCAGAATTTGTCTGCAAAAATCGGATCACCTCGGTAATTTTAGACTAATCGCAAGACGTTTTCCGATTTCCTTCTTTCTGATTTCCATTTTTTTTTTCTTTTTTTGCATTCTCTGGTGTAAAAAAAAAAAAAAATACTAACAAAATACTCGAAAATTGGAAATCTAAAGAATTGGAAATCTAAAGAACTGAAAAAAAAAAAAAGAGAGATGGAAATTCAGAAAAAATGAAAATTGGCATTGGCAGAAATCTGACTTTCCACAGAATCACAAATAGGCATTTCCGGCCATCTCTATTTATTTATTTATTTATATAGCACCATCATCTTCCGTAGAGCTGTAAGATGTACATAGCAAAGAAATTAACAGCGCTACTTAAAAACAGATAAGTGTCTACCTGCAAAAGAGTGCAAGCCCCACTTGTGGGATATAATACACACCGAGCATACACATGACCTGTCTACCACTGGAGGATGTTGGTTTCCTGTAACAGCTTGCATGCAACCTACTAAGTACTCGTCCCTCCCACTGCGGAGAAGTCATCCCCCTATAGGAGGGGACCTAACACTAACTAAATCCTAACCTATGCATATGCATTGCCTGGGTGCGCTACCAAATAAAATCGAAAATTGAAAAAGGTGGATCAGCGCAACACCAGGCCGCCACCGAATGGCCTCCAATCAGAGGTGTGCTGAGCCCCCCCATACGTGTATGCTAGATGTGTATTATATCCCACAAGTGGGGCTTGCACTCTCTTGCAGGTAGGCACTTGTCTGTTTTTAAGTAGTGCTGTTCATTTCTTTGCTATGTACTAATTTCATTCATTTTTGGTCAGCTGCTCCCACTTAGAAGCCATGCTTTTGGTGTATATGCAGAGCTTCCGTTTGGGTTCAAGGTGCGTTTGTAGTTCCTGGGGGGGCTCAGCGCATCTCTGATGGAGGCCATTTGGAGGCGGCCTGGTGTTGCGCTGATCCACCTTTTGCACAATGTAAAATGTACAAAAACCTACAACAATGGGCAGCATACAAACATGAGCAGTTCAACACCCTGTACAATCAGGACAACCAGCGACACAAGTACCGATCACCAAAGCTTACAAATGTTCATTTAATAAATTGCAGAGAAACAGGAAAGAAAAGGTGGGTCCCTGCCCTCGTGAGCTTACAATCTAGAGGGTATTGAGGTGTAGACACTGGAGGAAAAGATGAAGGTGATAGCACATGAGATAGTCAAAAATCCATTTGTTTGGGGGCTTTTTTGTGGAGCCAATCATACAGTATAGTATTAGTAAATAACTGTATCAATCTTTACTCTTGAATCTTCCTTGTTTTGGATACAGATTGTAAAATTGACATCAGGTGTACATGGCAGAAATCTAATTCACAAACAAAACACCAACAGCCTGACACGTTTCACAGCTGAAAGCCGCTTCTTCAGAGGCGTACAGTATGCATAAAATCACAAGCGCACCCAGATACACCAACAAGTTTGGGGTAGCAGGAAGACTAGTTTCCCGGAAAACGGAGGCGCGAGTTCCTGTAAACAGATTAGTCTTCCTGGTATCACAGACTGGTTGGTCCTATCTGGGTGCGCTTGTGATTTTATGCATAACGTATACCTGTGGAGAAGCGGCTTTTGGCCGTGAAACACATATCAGGCTGTTGGTGTTTTACTTGTGAGTTGGATTTATGCCTTGTACACCTGATGTAAATACTATAATCTATATCTAAAGCATGGAAGATTCATACTGTTATTTACTATACTGTGTAATTGACTCCCCAAAACATCCCCCAAACTAACTTTTTGGCAGAGTATATGAGGGGGGGGGGGGGCGCCCTATTTTGTTTATTTTATTGGTGGATGACGAGGCAGTGAGCTTTCAATTGTAGCTATAGCACATTATAGGTCTTGAGGGTACGTTTGAAAATTTCCAGGCTAGGATCATGGATAGGCTGTGGGAGAGAGTTCCAAAGGAAAGGTGACACTTGTGAGAAGTCCTGGATGCGAGAGGGAGAGGACAGTTGACCAGGATGGACAAAAAGAGGGTCTCTTGGGAGAAGCAAAGGTTCTGCTCGGGATAATATCCGGAGATTAATGAAGAAATGTATGGTTAGCCTATGTATAGCTTTGTATGATACTGTTAGGAGTTTGAAGAACTTGATCCTTTGAGGGATTGGTAGCTAATGGAGGGATTAACAGAAAGGAGTGGCATCAGAGGATCGGGAGGAGAGATTGATAAGATCCTGTATTCTATATTAACCAATTCACCACCAAGGGGTTTTTACCAAAATTGACCAGAGTAATTTTCACCTGTCAGAGCTCCTCCCTTTCATTTGCCAATAACTTTATCACTAATAATCACAACAAAATGATCTATATCTTGTTTTTATTTTGCCCCTAATTAGGCTTTTTTGGGGGTGATATTTGTTTTCAGTAATTACTTTATTTTCTATTAATTTTAAAGGGAAAACATATGAAAAAAATGACTAAAAATTACACTATGTCTCCAATTCCATCCCCTATAATTGTAAATGAAATAATGGTACTATAAACATGTGAGGATCCGCTCGGCTGCCTGCGCAGGCAGGCAGCTTTTTGACCACTGTTCAGGTCTGCATTCTGCAGGTCTCCGGAAGAGAGACCTTTTGTCAGTTTTGCAGCTTGCTGCTGAGGAATTTGCATACGTTTGTCATGCAGATTGCCTAGCCACATCCTTTGTAGGCTTGCTCTATAAATACCATGTGATATCACAGACCTGGGCTGGTCATAAGGGTTAGTCCTGTGAAACACTCCTGAAGTGTCAGCCTTGCTCATTGTTTAAAGATTAGCTTAGAGTAATTCCTGGGACTGTACTAGGCAGATTCCCTAGTGCAGTTAGGATTGCATATATGTTTTGTTTGTCTGTTGCGATTGTTCTGTCCCAGCAGTGGTCGACAGGAAGTCTTTCTGAGCCTTTGTTCTTGGAGTATAGCTGGAGCAGCGGTTGCTACCAGCTATCTCATCTAATCTGTCTTGCCTGGATCGCACTCACCTTGCGCTAGTGCTGTGGATCCGTCTCTCTCACTTATTTCTGTTTTCGTGTATCTGTCTTGTCTGCTACGAACGCTTGCTGGAGGCTCGGTGGGGTAACCGTTAAGCAAGCGCTCGCGTCCTCTGTTTCATGTTTGTCTGTCGTTGGTTAGTTAGACGTGCTTGTCTCTGCTGTGCTTAACACGCGGAGACCGCGCATAAACGCGTGCACTGTTGCGAATGAGTGCGGTGTTCGCGTTTAGTTAGCGTTTGTTATTTTCCTTATCTTCTCATTGTATGATTTGCTGTGCCTTTGCTACTCTCGTGCTCTGCCTTGCTGTAGCCTTGTGTCACCTCTGGCAATAGCCTCTCCCGCGATTGCGTTCCTACTTCATATCTGCTGTTGTGTATGCATCGTCGCGGGTTGGCGCCTAGTTTGGTGCACACACATAAAATCTGTCCCTTTGCTCAATCTCTTCGCAATCGCTTCTCTTACGATTGCGTTCTCACTTGGTTTCCTCTGTTGTGTGTCCGCCGTCGCAGGGTGGCGACTAGATTGGTGGACATACATACATTCCTCATCTGTGCTTATTAAGTCTTGTGTCACTGTTAGCAATCGCCATCTCTAGCGATTGCCTTCTCACCTGTTCTTCATGGTTGTGTGTTCATCGTCGCAGGGTGGCGACTAGATTGGTGGACACACATACCCTCTGTCGCTTTGATCTCTCTCTTTCAGGGCTATCTTGCCCTGCGTTTCTTCCCTTCGTGCAATTCCTGTCTGGCGTGTGTGGCAGGGCAGAGAAGCTGTTCCTCTGCACTCCACAGCTCCACCTGCCGACAGGAATTTCCCTCTACAGGTGCATTGCACCTTTTGCTGGGTTCCCTCAAATTATACGCTTGTGGAGGATTTCCGCAGTGTCAGCGCACGTCTTGTGCGCTGATCACGGAGAGAATTCCACAATCGTTACAAAATAAAACCCACACATTTTACCTGCCTATTTGTCACAGTTATTACAATACTTAAATTATGTCCCTAGTGCAATGTACAGTATGTTGACAATATACTATTTTGAAGCAAATTTTTTGGATTTTGTATTTTTTCTGTTTTGATTTTTGTGTACCCGATCAATAATTCCAAGCCTGTATTTGCAAAAATAACAGTACTATACCCTCAAGTCCCAAACATAACTATTTATGCTTTTTTCAAATAATGTTGCATTTTTTTTTATAACAAGTGTTTTATTTTGGTAGATATGGGGGCAAGGGGAGGGGGAATTAATTTATTTTTATTTAATGTATAACGAGTAAAATGAAATGTAAAATTTGTATTTGTATTTTTTATTTTTTACCACTAGATGTCCCCACACACACTATTCTGTGTGCCTTAAACAGAGTTCAAAGCACACAGGGCAGTGTTGTTACAGGAAAGATCATTGGCTTCTCATTGAAGTAATCATTTTTCCTTACAGGCACTGTGAATCGCACAGGGGACACTTGTTCCCTTTCAACAATTGCGGATCTCTGAGTCCGACTTGTGTGCACGGCGATGTTAGCAACAATTGATGTTTTAAAACGTCATTTGGTCAATTAAGAGGAACAAACTTGACATTTTAAAACTACTATCAGTCAGCTACTGGTTAAGAATCTCTAAGTCAGCAGTGTGGAAGATGTCAGTATTATATAAATACTAAATAATAATAACTTAAAATAGAGCCCACTGTTTATTTTGAAAAAATATTTGCAAAAATACATTGCATTTTTGGTCAAAGGAAACAAATTTTTCTTTCAGATCGAAAATTTGCCAAAACATGAAAAATCTGTATTTTTATTGTGAACATTTATGAAAAATGTGAAATCATTTATTTTTAATGCATAAAAAAATCAGCATTTTCACTCATCACTGCACTGCTCCAGCAAAGTGTCCCTCTTCCTCTGCTTGTCACACTACCAGCTGTGTGGACAAGTGTATCTGGACTGGGCATGCGCACGTAAGGTCTGCCCATGCCTAGTAGAACAAAGCAGCTCATATGTTGCTTTTTTCTTCAATGCACGAGGGCTGCGTTCTACTGTGCATGTGCGGACCTAAATCGCACATGCCCATGACTGGCAGCCAGAAGAAACTAATATGACTTTCTGAGCCAAATAGGTATCCGTACGCTGGAATGGTGAGCTATAGGACAACCCTCTGGACCATCCGGAGCTTTTACGCTACTGAGGTTTAAGTATCTAACTTTTACTTCAGGTGTCCTACAATTTAATTTTCTCCCTGGATAGGAGGGGGTTTGCTTGTTAGGAACATTTTCCTGCTCTTCCCTAAGATTCACCTGTCTTAAAAGTGGCTGCTGCCTCCTGATACATTTAAAGCGACAACACGTGCAGGGACCTTTGCATTATCAGATACTGCAAGGCCCAAAACCAAGTGTCTCAGCATGACCGCTAAGTGCTCCTTGACAAAGAGCACCTGTCTTAGAAGTGGCTGCAGGTAGAGACTCCTGATACATTTAAAGCGACAGCACGTGCAGCGGACCTTTGCATTATCAGATATTGCAAGGCCCAAAACCAAGGGTCTTGGCATGCATGACCACTAAATGCACCTTGGCAAAGAGCACCTGTCTTAGACGTGGCTGCAGGTAGAGCCTCTTGATACATTTAAAGCAACAGCATGTTTAGGGGCTTTTGTATTACTAGTAAATGCAATCAATGAGTGACTTTCCTGAGTTTAGTTATTACTTATATTTGCATAATTACTATTAAAAACAAAATTACGTCCATTCTTGCAATTAAAATACTTTTGTTTCTATAGAAAACACAAAATCACAACATTTCGCATTAAACGCCAATCTGCGGGGAAACGCAAAATTAAGGGATGGAAATTACGATTACGGAATTACAAATTACATTTTGATTGGCAATTACAAAATTACGAATTTGCGTCATAGTGGCAAAATTAGCGTCCGTAATTAAGGAAATGCAAAATTACGCAAATTTTGGCTCAACACTAATTTAATTTCTCTAGAGCAGAGAGCCGAGAATGAGTAGATCGTGATTTTATTGAAATAAACATGGCAACTCCAAGTGAGTGGAAAAGACTCAAATATCTAGAATTTTAGCTCAGTACTGACATGTTGTGATCTGTGTTGAAAGGTTTCCTGCTAACCCTCCAAGTCTGAGACTATAAGACCATTGGGACATGTGCGAGACTGTCCTTCCACTTACCATAACAATAGGATCTGGACCAGGAGCCCTCATGGTGGTCAAAGAAGAACTCCGAGCACTTTTTCAAATATGTATTCTTTTAAGTTATAGGTTTACTTTGAGGGAGGAAAATGTCTGTCTGTACCTGGGAAGAAGATATTCACTAATGGAATAACATGCTCAGTCAGCATATTCAGCTGAGCTCGTTCTTTGGGAAACATAATCATCCACACAGCAATAATCCAATGAGAGGCTTTTACCTATTTTCACTCTTGAATCCAGGTAGTGCCCTTTTTGGGACAGATAGTATACAGTTTGTTGATTTCTGCTGTGAAATGTTTAAATACAGTGGAACCTCGGTTTGCATAAATCGTTCCGGAAACATGCTTGTAATCCAAAGCACTCTTGTATCAAAGCAAATTTCCCCATAAGAATTAAAGAAAACTCAGGTGAGTTGTTCCACAATCCAAAAACAGTTACAGTAAAACAGTATAAATTAAAAATTTAAACAAGACTTTCACCATAACTTAAAGAGAATCTGTACTTTAAAATTCTTAAAAAAAAAAAAAAGCATACCATTCTCTTTATTATGTTCTCCTGGTCCCCTCTGTGCTGTTTCTGCCACTCCCTGCTGCAATCCTGGCTTGTAATTAACAGTTTTAGGCAGTGTTTACAAACAAAAGACTGGCTTCTAACCAGAGTATCATAGGCTGAGAACTAGCTTACTGTGTGACTCATGCAGAGCTTGAAGAGTGTGTGTAAAGCTTCTGCCAATGACAAGCAGTGCTGCACATTCCACACATTCCAGCCTCAGCCCGACAGACACGACAGATGAAAGGAGATAAGATTTATTACAGAGACAGTGCAACTACTAAAGGCTGCAATAAGACAGACCACATTAGAACAGGCATAGGAACTTATAGGATAGAAGAAATAAGGCTCAAAATGTTGTTAGAGAGTCTCTTTAAGCTATGTTCACATTATAAATCACAAGCATGATCGCAAGCGTGGAGCAGTTTTGTGCACAATTTTTTTTATAGCGATTTCCAGTGTTTTCTGAGCATTGGCCGATTTTGTGTAAACTCTTTTCTAAGCACTTTTGATCAGCGATTAGTTTTTTCACTTCCTGACGTCAGTCAGGAAGTGAACTCTTTGTCTCGGAAAATAATAAATACAATGTATTTATTCTTAAAAGCGCTCGGGAAATCACTATACAAAGCGCTTTTTCAAGCGTTTTGCGATTTCCCTATACCTTCCATTGAGCCAAAGCGCTCAGAAAATGGTACAGGCAGCACTTTTGGAAGTGGATTGTAATCAAACTGCTCTTATGTGAACACTCTCATAGGCAGTCATTGCACAAGCGCTTTTAGAGTAATTTCTAAAATTGCCAGCGCTTAAAGGTATTCTAGCAAACTTTTACTATTTCTGTAAGCACTATAAATCAATTTGCCAACAACAGTAAGAATGAGCACAGCATATGTTTTAGCTGTGCAGCGTGTCTTTGTCTTTATCTAACTTACTGTCGGCGTCCCCTGAGCAAACTGATGGTGACGGGGAATTGGGGCAGTCCATTATGCAAGAGGGGAATCCTCTTGCTGAGTACAGCTGTGGTTTATTCTATTTTGATGCTCCCCTCACAGCAGAGCGAGTTATGCAGCGCATGAGCCGCCTCATAAAGTTACTGTGAGGACCAGGAGCCCTCTCTCGCTCCTACTCTGTAGGAGACTCTGTGCTGAGCTGCCGCTATGTGATTAGTTGTTGCTACACAATGGCAAACATATGAGCTGGAGGAGGGCGTGTCATTGCTCTGAAGAGGAGCCATAGAGGAATATTTATTATCATACAAGCCCTAACAGAATCATTGCCATATGTTGGCTTCCCCCAACCTTTCTTTGTGTGGCTTTTACAAGAAACTAATCCAATGACAATCGCTTTTGAGGATTTCATGGAATTGTGATTTTGCACAGTCTCTACACTCAGATTAAAGGGGCACTATGGCTAAATTCTTCTATTTTCGTCACTTTAACATAAATATTTGTTTTTGGAGCAATGTTAACCACTTGAGGACCTAGGGCTTTCTACCCCTTAAGGACCGGCCACTTTTTTTCCATTCAGACCACTGCAGCTTTCACGGTTTATTGCTCGCTCATACAACCTACCACCTAAATGAATTTTGGCTCCTTTTCTTGTCACTAATAAAGCTTTCTTTTGGTACTATTTGATTGCTCCTGCGATTTTTACTTTTTATTATATTCATCAAAAAAGACATGAATTTTGGCAAAAAAATGATTTTTTTAACTTTCTGTGCTGACATTTTTCAAATAAAGTAAAATTTCTGTATACATGCAGCGCGAAAAATGTGGACAAACATGTTTTGGATAAAAAAAAACCCATTCAGTGTATATTTATTGGTTTGGGTAAAAGTTATAGCGTTTACAAACTATGGTGCAAAAAGTGAATTTTCCCATTTTCAAGCATCTCTGACTTTTCTGACCCCCTGTCATGTTTCATGAGGGGCTAGAATTCCAGGATAGTATAAATACCCCCCAAATGACCCCATTTTGGAAAGAAGACATCCCAAAGTATTCACTGAGAGGCATAGTGAGTTCATAGAAGATATTATTTTTTGTCACAAGTAAGCGGAAAATGACACTTTGTGAGAAAAAAAAAAAAAAGTTTCCATTTCTTCTAACTTGCGACAAAAAAAAATGAAATCTGCCACGGACTCACCATGCCCCTCTCTGAATACCTTGAAGGGTCTACTTTCCAAAATGGGGTCATTTGTGGGGTGTGTTTACTGTCCTGACATTTTGGTGGGTGCTAAATTGTAAGCACCCCTGTAAAGCCTAAAGGTGCTCATTGGACTTTGGACCCCTTAGCGCAGTTAGGCTGCAAAAAAGTGCCACACATGTGGTATTGCCGTACTCAGGAGAAGTAGTATAATGTGTTTTGGGGTGTATTTTTACACATACCCATGCTGGGTGGGAGAAATATCTCTGTAAATGACAATTTGTTAATTTTTATAACACACAATTGTCCATTTACAGAGATCTTTCTCCCACTCAGCATGGGTATGTGTAAAAATACACCACAAAACACATTATACTACTTCTCCTGAGTACGGCGATACCACATGTGTGGCACTTTTTTGCACCCTAACTGCGCTAAAGGGCCCAAAATCCAATGAGTACCTTTAGGATTTCACAGGTCATTTTGAGAAATTTCGTTTCAAGACTACTCCTCACGGTTTAGGGCCCCTAAAATGCCAGGGCAGTATAGGAACCCCACAAATGACCCCATTTTAGAAAGAAGACACCCCAAGGTATTCCGTTAGGAGTATGGTGAGTTCATAGAAGATTTTATTTTTTGTCAAAAGTTAGCGGAAAAAGACACTTTGTGAAAAAACACAATTAAAATCAATTTCCGCTAACTTGTGACAAAAAATAAAATCTTCTATGAACTCGCCATACTACTAACGGAATACCTTGGGGTGTCTTCTTTCTAAAATGGGGTCATTTGTGGGGTTCCTATACTGCCCTGGCATTTTAGGGGCCCTAAACCGTGAGGAGTAGTCTTGAAACGAAATTTCTCAAAATGACCTGTGAAATCCTAAAGGTACTCATTGGACTTTGGGCCCTTTAGCGCAGTTAGGGTGCAAAAAAGTGCCACACATGTGGTATCGCCATACTCGGGAGAAGTAGTACAATGTGTTTTGGGGTGTATTTTTACACATACCCATGCTGGGTGGGAGAAATACCTCTGTAAATGGACAATTGTGTGTAAAAAAATCAAAAGATTGTCATTTACAGAGTCATTTCTCCCACCCAGCATGGGTATGTGTAAAAATACACCCCAAAACACATTATACTACTTCTCCCGAGTACGGCGATACCACATGTGTGGCACTTTTTTGCACCCTAACTGCACTAAGGGGCCCAAAGTCCAATGAGTAACTTTAGGATTTCACAGGTCATTTTTGTTTCAAGACTACTCCTCGCGGTTTAGGGCCCCTAAAATGCCAGGGCAGTATAGGAACCCCACTAATGACCCCATTTTAGAAAGAAGACACCCCAAGGTATTCCGTTAGGAGTATGGTGAGTTCATAGAAGTTTTTATTTTTTTGTCACAAGGTAGCGGACATTGATTTTAATAGTTTTTTTTCACAAAGTGTCATTTTCCGCTAACTTGTGACAAAAAATAAAATCTTCTATGAACTCACCATACTCCGTACGGAATACCTTTGGGTGTCTTCTTTCTAGAATGGGGTCATTTGTGGGGTTCCTATACTGCCCTGGCATTTTAGGGGCCCTAAACCGTGAGGAGTAGTCTTGAAACCAAATGTCGCAAAATGACCTGTGAAATCCTAAAGGTACTCATTGGACTTTGGGCCCCTTAGCGTACTTAGGGTGTAAAAAAGTGCCACACATGTGGTACCGCCGTACTCAGGAGAAGTAGTATAATGCGTTTTGGGGTGTATTTTTACACATACCCATGCTAAGTGGGAGAAATATCTCTGTAAATGACAATTGTTTGATTTTTTTACACACAATTGTCCATTTACATAGAAATTTCTCCCACCCAGCATGGGTATGTGTAAAAATACACCCCAAAACACATTATACTACTTTTCCTGAGTACGGCGGTACCACATGTGTGACACTTTTTTGCAGCCTAGGTGCGCTAAGGGGCCCAACGTCCTATTCACAGATCATTTTGAAGCATTTGTTTTGTAGACTACTCTTCGCAGTTTAGGGGCCCTAAAATGCCAGGGCAGTATAGGAACCCCACAAGTGACCCCATTTTAGAAAGAAGACACCCCAAGGTATTCTGTTAGGTGTATGGCGAGTTCATAGAAGATTTTATTTTTTGTCACAAGTTAGTGAAAAATGACACTTTGTGAAAAAAAACCAATAAAAATTAATTTCCGCTAACTTTTAACAAAAAATAAAATCTTCTATGAACTCGTCATACACCTAACAAAATACCTTGGGGTGTCTTTTTTTCTAAAATGGGGTCACTTGTGGGGTTCCTATACCGCCCTGGCATTTTACAGGCCCAAAACCGTGAGTAGTCTGGAAACCAAATGTCTCAAAATGACTGTTCAGGGGTATAAGCATCTGCAAATTTTGATGACAGGTGGTCTATGAGGGGGCGAATTTTGTGGAACCGGTCATAAGCAGGGTGGCCTTTTAGATGACAGGTTGTATTGGGCCTGATCTGATGGATAGGAGTGCTAGGGGGGTGACAGGAGGTGATTGATGGGTGTCTCAGGGGGTGGTTAGAGGGGAAAATAGATGCAATCAATGCACTGGGGAGGTGATCGGAAGGGGGTCTGAGGGGGATCTGAGGGTTTGGCCGAGTGATCAGGAGCCCACACGGGGCAAATTGGGGCCTGATCTGATGGGTAGGTGTGCTAGGGGGTGACAGGAGGTGATTGATGGGTGTCTCAAGGTGTGATTAGAGGGGGGAATAGATGCAAGCAATGCACTGGCGAGGTGATCAGGGCTGGGGTCTGAAGGCATTCTGAGGGTGTGGGCGGGTGATTGAGTGCCCTAGGGGCAGATAGGAGTCTAATCAGATAGGTAGCAGTGACAGGGGGTGATTGATGGGTAATTAGTGGGTGTTTAGGGTAGAGAATAGATGGAAACACTGCGCTTGGGTGGTGATCTGATGTCGGATCTGCGGGCGATCTATTGGTGTGGGTGATCAGTTTGCCCGCAAGGGGCAGGTTAGGGGCTGATTGATGGGTGGCAGTGACAGCGGGTGATTGATGGGTGGCAGTGACAGGGGGTGATTGATGGGTGGCAGTGACAGGGGGTGATTGATGGGTGATAGGTGATTGGCAGGTGATTGACAGGTGATCAGTGGGTTATTACAGGGAAGGACAGATGTAAATATTGCACTGGCGAATTGATAAGGGGGGGTCTGAGGGCAATCTGAGCGTGTAGGCGGGTGATTGGGAGCCCGCAAGGGGCATATTAGGGTCTGATCTGATGAGTAACAGTGACAGGTGGTGATAGGGGGTGATCGATGGGTAATTAGTGGGTGTTTAGAGGAGAGAATAGATGTAAACGCTGCGCTTGGGTGGTGATCTGATGTCGGATCTGCGGGCGATCTATTTGTGTGGGTGGGTGATCAGATTGCCCGCAAGGGGCAGGTTAGGGGCTGATTGTTGGGTGGCAGTGACAGGGGGTGATTGATGGGTGATAGGTGATTGGCAGGTTATTGACAGGTGATCAGTGGGTTATTACAGGGAAGGACAGATGTAATTAATGCACTGGCGAATTGATAAGGGGGGGGGGGGTCTGAGGGCAATCTGAGCGTGTGGGCGGGTGATTGGGTTCCCGCAAGGGGCAGATTAGGGTCTGATCTGATAGGTAACAGTGACAGGTGGTGATAGGGGGTGATTGATGGGTGATTGATGGGTAATTAGTGGGTGTTTAGAGAAGATAACAGATGTAAACGATACATTTGGGAGGTAATCTGACGGCGGGTTTGCGGACGATCTAATGGTGTGGGTGGGTGATCAGATTGCCCGCAAGGGGCAGGTTAGGGGCTGATTGATGGGTGGCAGTGACAGGGGGTGACAGGGGGTGATTGATGGGTGATAGGTGATTGGCAGGTGATTGACAGGTGATCAGTGGGTTATTACAGGGAAGAACAGATGTAATTAATGCACTGGTGAATTGATAAGGGGGGGTCAGAGGGCAATCTGAGCGTGTGGGCGGGTGATTGGGTGCCCGCAAGGGGCAGATTAGGATCTGATCTGATAGGTAAAAGTGACAGGTGGTGATAGGGGGTGATTGATGGGTGATTGATGGGTAATTAGTGGGTGTTTAGAGGAGAGAATAGATGTAAACAATGGATTTGGGAGGTGATCTGATGTCGGATCTGCGGGCGATCTATTGGTGTGGGGGGATGATCAGATTGCCCGCAAGGGGCAGGTTAGGGGCTGATTGATGGGTGGCAGTGACAGGGGGTGATTGATGGGTGATTGACAGGTGATTGACAGGTGATTGACAGGTGATTGACAGGTGATCAGGGGGATAGATGCATACAGTAAACAGGGGGGGTGGTCTGGGGGGGGGGGTCTGGGGAGAATCTGAGGGGTGGGGGGTGATCAGGAGGGGGCAGGGAGCAGGGGGGGGATAAAAAAAAAATAGCGTTGACAGATAGTGACAGGGAGTGATTGATGGGTGATTAGGGGGGTGATTGGGTGCAAACAGGGGTCTGGGGGGTGGGCAGGGGGGGGGGGTCTGATGGGTGCTGTGGGCGATCTGGGGCAGGGGGGGTACAAAATCAGTGTGCTTGGTGCAGACTAGGGTGGCTGCAGCCTGCCCTGGTGGTCCCTCGGACACTGGGACCACCAGGGCAGGAGGCAGCCTGTATAATACACTTTGTAAACATTACAAAGTGTATTATACACTTTGTATGCGGCGATCGTCGGGTTAACATCCCGCCGGCGCTTCCGTATGGCCGGCGGGATGTTGCGGCGGGTGAGCGGCGCCAGGCGGAGGCGGAGGATCGCGTCACGGATGACGCGATCGCTCCGCCCATGCCCCTACAAGGACCACCGCCATTTGTCAATACGGCGGTCCTTGCGGGGTGCACTTCCCGGCCGCCAATTGTACATACGGCGGTCGGGAAGTGGTTAATGTGGCTGATTGTTTTTATTTTTTACACTGGCAATATACATTTATTCCTAATGAGTCACGTCAGAAGATTTACCTTACTGATGCCAAATCAGCATAATCCATTTCATTGTAGGAGGCATCTGACGTTTGTCGTTTTTCCATTTGTTTCCCCCCCCCCCCCCCCCCTCTGGTCCGCTCAGTTAGGATTATTCCAACTGTAACTGCACACTTTGTGCAGTTACTGACATCTGTGCAGCCGCCGTACAGCGCAGAACGGCGCCGTACGGCTCTATTCTTTCACGCTGAGGACCCCTAATTTGAAGCTGGAACAGCGACGGACACCTATTGTTGTCCGTTGCTGTGGTAACCAGCCATCGGCTTCTGAAGTGCGCACTCTGCACGGACAGCCGCTGCGTAAGTATTGCAGACACAAGGGATATTGCTGTGTTCTGCGCTGTACTGCGGCTGCACAGATGTTAGTAACTGCACAAAGTGTGCAGTTACAGTTGGAATAATCCTAACTGAGCGGACCAGAGGGGGGGGGGGGGGGGGAACAAACGGAAAAACGACAAACGTCAGATGCCTCCTACAATGAAATGGATTATGCTGATTTGGCGTCAGTAAGGTAAATCTTCTGACGTGACTCATTAGCAATTAATGTATATTGCCAGTATAAAAAAAAAAAAAACAACAATCAGCCACATTAAATGTCAATAATATTGCTCCAAAAACAAATATTTATGTTAAAGTGGCTAAAATAGAAGATTTTAACCATAGTGCCCCTTTAAGTACAATCCTGCAGTGCCAAAGGGAGAAGAACGATGGGCTCAGTTGTGGCACATGTATACTTTTTTTTTTTTTGCTTGTATATCAAGTCAAAATTTCACAATAATGTTTGCTTGTATTGCAAAGTGCTCTTAAACCAAGTTTCAAACCCTCAATCCAAGGTTTTACTGTACACAAAAAATCTGCATGAGTTTACTGAAAGTGGGTGTGTAGTTTTGATTTTTTTTGACGGAATCACAGAAGGGGTGGTGATGTGCATTTTCTAATAGAATTTCGGTCTGTGCTGATCCCAATCTGGTATTTTTGTTCCTGACAAATGATTTGACTTTTCCATTTCTTCCAAATTGATTTGCTTTTTGTGCTTAACCACTTTACCCCCGCGCGTACGTATTTCTCTTATTTTCCCTTTTTCCATCCTTTAACAACCAGGGACGGAGAAATACGTACTTTCCGCGTTCCCGACGCTGCCCGCGCTCCCGCTCGTAAACACGCCGCCCGCCGCTAGTAAACACGCCGCCGCCCTCTCGCCCAGAGATCAATGAACGGGAAAATCCATTCCCGTTTGTTGATCTAAGCCCCGCAATGATCCGCTGCTCTCCTATGGGCAGCGCGATCATTGTGAGAAAAAACTCACGTGTCCAGCCTCCTTATACTTCCTCCAAGCTTCTGGAAGGAAGCTTGGAGGTCGCATTAAAACAAAAAGTTACTGTGGCCATCTTGTGGCCAAATAGTAAACTACACCCTACATATTTTTCACATACAAATAAATGACTTTTACACATAAAATTAACTCATTACCTCCCACACTCCCCATTTTTTTTTTTGTAATTAAAAAAAAATTAAAAAATTTACAATTAAAAAAAATACATAAATAGTTACCTTAGGGACTGAACTTTTTAAATATTTATGTCAAGAGGGTATAACACTGTTACTTTATAAACTATGGGCTTGTAATTAGGGATAGACGCAAAAATGAAAAAAATGCACCTTTATTTCCAAATAAAATATTGGCGCCAAACATTGTGATAGGGACATAATTTAAATGGTTTTATAACCGGGACAAAAGGGCAAATACATTTCATGGGTTTTAATTACAGTAGCATGCATTATTTAAAAACTATAATGGCCGAAAGCTGAAAAATAATTATTTTTTTCCCCACATTGTTCCTATTTTCCCATTAAAACACATTTAGAAAAAAATAATTCTTGGCATAATGTCCCACCTAAAGAAAGCCTAATTGGTGGCGGAAAAAACAAGATATAGTTCATTTCATTGCGATAAGTAATGATAAAGTTATAGACGAATGAATGGAAGGAGCGCTGAAAGGTGAAAATTGCTCTGGTGCTCAGGGGGTAAAACCCTCAGTGGTGAAGATGTTAAAGGACAACTGAAGTGAGAGGAATATGAAGGCTGCCATATTTATTTCCTTTTAAACAATACAAGTTGCCTGGCTGTCCTGCTGCTCTATTTGGCTGCAGTACTGTCTAAATCATACACCTATAACAAGCATACATACAATCTTAACATGGAAGGGGGCCCAAGCTCTGCCACCACCCGGGATCCCTGAATCCCCATAAAACACCAATAGGGGGAGTGCAGATGAGCCCCAGTGCTGCCACCACCAGAGGGATTCACCCACACTGCCTTTATATAAATGCTGAATGCAAAGCACACTCCCAGTCAGCAATCTGGCATTTTAATATGGTGTCTCCAGTACCAAATCCAGCAGGAATTGCATAAGTTCACCAATGTTTAGGTGAGAGGGTTCCATCAGAAATAATTAAAGATGATGTCACTAGCAGGGTGCACTGCGTGCAGGTAGGGTTTGCAGCTTCCAGTATGCAGTATCAGGTAAGTGGTTAGGGAGGGGTGCGAAGTGAGAGGCTACCTGCATCCTACCTGAAATTGATGTCCTTCTCAATTTCTTCTTGACCTTATTGTTTGTAGCAGGGTGTCGTTTTCTTTGCTGCCTCTTTGACTTCCTTGTTCCTCAGACTATATATAAATGGGTTGAGCATTGGCGTGATGACACTATAGACCACACTGATCACTCGATCGTAGGTCATTGAGTAGAGGGAGCTTGGACGAAAGTACATGAATATAATGGAGCTGTAGAATAAAATGACCACGGTCAAGTGAGAAGAACAGGTAGAGAAGGTCCGTCTCCGACTTTTGGAAGTCCTCAGCTTCAGAATGTCTCTTATGATGAGAATGTAGGAACCCAGGATGAACAACATGGGGCCCATAACAATTAAGGACCCTTCAATGAAGACAGTCATTTGCTGGGTATAAGTGTCTGTGCAAGACAGTATCAGCAAGGCTGGGACATCACAAAAATAGTGGTGAATCGCCCAATCACAATATGGTAGAGTCGATGTCATAGCTGTGAATAGGGTGGAATGGAGAGCAACAACGGCCCATGAAGAAGTTATGAGTCTAGCACAGATGCTCTTGCTCATGATGGTCGTATATCGCAAAGGTTGGCACACGGCAGCATAACGGTCCAAGGCCATGATTGCCAGAAGAAAGCTGTCCATGTTACCAACAGTATGGAACAGAAAGAGCTGTGCAAAACAGCCATGAAATGAGATGATCTTGTTTTGAGACAGAAGGGCAGAAAGTGCTCGGGGGACAGTGATCGTGGTGAGGCAAACATCCACAATGGAAAGGTTTCCCAACAAGAAATACATAGGAGTGTGAAGCTGAGGCTGGGTTAAGATGAGCATGAAGATTAAACAGTTGCCTAGAACACAGAGGATGTAGGCCACCATGAAGAAAGAGAAGAGAGGCAACCGAAGGTAGGGATTTTCCGAGAGACCCAACAAAGTGAAGCTGCTAATTGTGTGATTCTTCGCGTCCATATTTCAATAAATGAAAACAATTAAAATAACTTGTCTTATTGAACCATCTCTGCTCAATCTAAAACATTCGACCCAAAACATTTTAAAAAATGTGTCAAACCTCAAAAGACAGGTCTTTTTCATGAGAAGTTACCCTGAGGGCTTAAGTATAATTTCAAAAAAATTACCAATACGTTTTTGAGATGGGTTGCACTTTCTTTGGGGGGACAACTGTGAACAGTTCATGATAGGAACATTAGCTTCTGTCGACATAGTAATTTCAGTAACAGCAATTAATACTGACTATCAAAAAATATTCCTTGGTTGTAGCTGTATTTGATAGACAGAAGAGATATGCAGGAATACGGTAATAGGTTGTAAACAGGTGTATGGGAAACCACAATGAAGAAATACAATCTAAGAATGCAGTAGTTAATCAGAGATGCAAAAAATGCAGATCATTATGTTAGTATACTAGCTGATGACACGGCGTTGCCCGTGTATGTATTTGGCTGACCAAGTTTGTGAGCTTTGGAGTCCTTGGCATCAATAATTTGTATTTTCCCATTGAAATGAAATAAATCTGATTGGCTGTTTCTGGCTCCACCTCCTTTTCTGAATTTGAACCCCAGTCACCCAATGACCAACGGTACCGACTGTACCAAGAATGACAGCAATTTAAATATTCCCCTTGAAAATCAATAGTTGAATTTTGATTGGCTTTTGTAAGCTTCACAATCTTCTGAATATTTATCCCAGTCACCCAGTGGCCAACTGTGCAAAGTTTAAGAACCCTGCCATTAACAGTGTAAGAATGGCTGCAGTTTACATTTTCTCAGTGAAATTTGTATTTGGCCCACCCACTTTTTTTAACCTTGACACACAGTCACTCAATGACCAAGTTTGCAAGCTTTCAGGTGTAAGGGATTGCGGAGATGCCGCCGCATCAGAAAGTGGCATGGCGGCTATCTCCGCGTCTCAGCCGGCGGTTTCAGCTGCGCGGATACAATGATGGAATTATGCCTGAGATTGTGGGGAATGAGGAGGAAGCCGCCGCAGCGCCGAGTGGCATGGCTGCTGTCTCCGCGTCTCAGCCAGCGGCTTTCGGCGCATGGTCGCATGGTGGAACTTTGCCTGCTCCTTCAGTCACAAATAGACTGAGGTCTACGTGCGCGCGCGTGCACAGACAGGATCTTTATGCAAGCAGAAGGGGAGTCAGCTGATCAGCCAGTCAGCTGACTCCAGCACTGATCCTGATTGGCTGAGTGACTGGGGCGGTGCTTAGGAGCGCTCCCAGTATATATAGAACAACCTGTCAGTTGTTGACAGTGTGCTAGAACCAGCAGGAGCTGGGGATCCACACTTAGCCAGATTCTGTTGATAGCTTAAAGTACTAATTGAATTGTATTATTTGTTATGACCCTCTGCTAGCCTTGACTACTCTTCTGTCTTGTGATTCTGTGCCTTTGCTTATCTGATCCAGTTGCCGACTTAGCTTATCCCTCACTCTGATTCTGTCTTCTCCCTTGTACCGTATCTGTCCGTGTGTTGCCGAACCTGCTTGTCTGACTCTTCTGCCCTCACCAGTGAGCTTAGTCCTGGTGAGGGACTCTCAGTTTAGTATCACCTGCTCCTCAGGTTGATAGCTGCAGTATAGTCTGAATCACCTGCTCCTCAGGTTGATAGCTGCAGTATAGTCTGAATCACCTGCTCCTCAGGTTGATAGCTGCAGTGTAGTCTGAATCACCTGCTCCTCAGGTTGATAGCTGCAGTATAGTCTGAATCACCTGTTCCTCAGGTAGATAGCTGCAGTGTAGTCTGTATCACCTGCTCCTCAGGTGACTAGCTATCATTATATGCTGTCTGCGTCTCCTGCCTCTCAGGGGATCACCTGTTGCAGTACAGTCTTAATCACTCGCTCCTCGAGTGATCTCGCTACATTGTCTAACTGTGCATCACCCGCTCCTCGGGTGAACCTATCATTACTCCTCCGAGTCTCCAGCTTGCTGGAATACTGTTTACTGTGTTGATAGAGATACCCCCTTCACCAGCTCCCCTGGACAGAGGGTATCTCCTTCTATATTTACTGCTGCACCAAACACCATCTTACATCTTTGTATCCTGTGTGTCTTGCTATACTTGTATTATTGTTATTAGAAACAACGGAAAAATCACACCTGCACTGCCATGGTTAAATTCGCATACATCGTCATCCATGCGAATTCGCATGAAAATTCGCATAAAAATTTGCATAGACCCGCATATGAAATTCGCATCCGCATGCGAATTTTTCCCGCGGCGATTCCCACCGCACAAGTGGAAATGCAGCCTTACAGTCACTCAATGAGCTTTGGGGTCCTTGGCATCAATAATTTGAAGTTTACCACTGAAATTAAACAACTCTGGATGTTTGTGGCCCCGTCCCCATTTGAGATTTTTTAAATATTACCCTTGAAAATCAATAGGGGAATTTTGATTGGCTGTTGTAAGCTCAACCCACTTTCCTGAATATTTATCCCAGTCACCCAGTGACAAACTGTGTGAAGTTTAAGAAGCCTGCCATTAACAGGCTTGTAAGAATGGCTGTTGTTTCCGATGTAAAAAATGTAGTTCTTAGCTCCGCCCACTTTTCCATACAGTCACTCAGTGACCAAGTTTGTGAGCTTTGTGGTTCTTGGCATCAATAATGTAATTTTTCCCACTAAAATGAAACAAATATGATTGGCTGTTTTTGGCTCCAGCCCCATTTCAGAATGTGAACCCCAGTCACCCAATGACCAACTGTATCGGGTTTGAGGCCTTTGCCCTTAAAGCAGTAGGATCAGACATACTATGCCAGGGGGAAAAAACACATATATAAGTAGATAAATACTTGATCTACTTACATAACACATGTATTATACTGTCCACGTTTTGATTTCAGTTAATGTTATATAGTAAATGATGAGAATTCTGTTCCTGGTGGGGGCCATGTCTTTTGCCCACAGTTAAGGCTAACTCGTGATGTCATTTCTGCCCTTTACTTTTTTCTTGTCTCCTCCAATCTCCAATCGCTGAGTCAACTCAGCCTTGCTTGTAAACACAAGTGAGTAGGGGATTAGGTTTCAGATAAGCAACTGGCAGGGAAATAAAGGGAAGAGGAGGAATAGATTATAGATAAAAAGAACCCCCAGCATGCAATTCTTTGGCACGACTACTAAAGGGCCAGTGCTTCTTAAGTATGTGATAACTCCAAATCATAACAGCAGAAAAAGTTTTGAAAGTTTTGAATGCAGGATTAGCATCTTTATCACTTAATACACTCAGACCAGTTGCTGTTGAAATTTGATTTTTATGGTGATGATACCGCTTTAAGAGTATAAGAAGGGCAGCAATGTAAATATTCCCCTTGAAAATCAATAGGTGAACTTTGATTGGCTGTTGTAGGTTCCACCCACTTTTCTGAATACTAACCACTTGAGGACCGTAGGCTTACATCCCCCTAGCAGGGACCAGGTTATCATTTTTACAATTCAGGCCACTGCAGCTTTAAGGGCTCCCTGCAGGGCCGTAAAACTCAGCACACAAGTGATTCCCTCCCCCCTTTCTGCCCACCAACAGAGCTTTCTGTTGGTGGGCTCTGATCGCTACTGCCCTGTTTGTTTGTTTTTTATTTTTTTATTTTCAACAAATTTGTCTTTTTTTATTCCCAGCCCTCCATCCCCCCGTCAGCCAATCACTGCAATCGGCTGACATAGGCATCAGCCTATGACAGCCGATCGCTCCTGCTCCTCTGTAGGGGACAGCTGAGTAACACACTGTCTCCGGCTGCCTTAGATTGCAGCCCTGTACATTGTAAATATACGGTTTTGCCGCCTAACACTCCGATGCGGAGCTCCATCAATGAAGTGGAGATGCACACGCATAGGCACGCCCAATCTCCTGCAAAACCCCGCCCCAAGACTTCATGCCAAATGGCGTTGAGTGGTCGTGGGGCTGCCGCTGTTTTCATGCCTATCAGCATGGAGCAGTCAGGAAAAGGTTAATCCCAGTCACCCAGTGGCCAACTGCGTCAAGTTTGAGGACCCTGGCATTAACAGTGCAAGAATGGCTGCAGTTTATATTTTCCCATGCAAAAATTGTAGTTGTTGGCTCCACCCACTTTTTCTGACCTTAACCTACAGTCACTTTATGACCAGTTTATGAGCTTTGGGGTCCTTGATATCAATCATTTCGATATTCCCATAGAAATTAAACAAATCTGATTGGCTGTTTGTGGCTCCACCCCCTTTCCACAATTTAAGCCCCAGTCACACAGTGACCGACTGTACCACGTTTGAGGCATTTGCTATTAACTGTGTAAAAATGCAGCAATTTAAATATTCCCCTTGAAAATCAAAAGGTGAATTTTTATTGGCTGTTGTAGGCTCCACCCACCTTCCAAAATCTTAATCTGTCACCCAATGACCAACTGTGCAAAGTTTGAGAACCCTGCCATTAACGGTGTAAGAATGGCTGCAGTTTATATTTTCCCAGTAAAAGTTGTTTTGGCACCGCCCACTTTTTGTAACCTTGACACGCAGTCACTCAATGACCAAGTCTGTGAGCTTTCAGGTTCCTGGCATCAAAAATGTGTGAATAGAAGCAGTTTATCCACCAAAGAAATCTGATTGGCTGTTTCTGGCTCTGCCCCTTTAGTGAATTTAGACTCCAGTCACCCAAAGACCATCTGTACAAAGTTTGAAACCATTAACAGTGTAAGAATGACAGCCGTTTCAATATTCCCATTGAAAATCAATAGGTGAATTTTGATTGGCTGTTATAAGCTCCACCCACTTTCCAGAATATTAATCCCAATTATTCAGTGACCAAGTGTGCCAGTTTTAAAACCCTGCGATTAACAGTCTAAGAATTGCAGCAGTTTACATGTTTCATTTGAAAATGAATGGCTGAAATTTGATTGGCTGTTTAATGCTCCGCCCACTTTTCCTGGATTTGTAACCTCGGTCCCCAAGTGGCCAACTGTGCCAAGTGTGGAGACTCTGGCTTGATTATTATGAGAATAGCAGACTTTTACATTTTTTCCATTGACATGAATGGGTGAAATCTGATTTGCTGTTTGTAGCTCCGCCCAGGTGTGCAGGGGGGCTGCGAGACCCCCAGAACATATCATCCCAGGTAGTAAGGGATCTGTATTCCGGGTTTAGTTTAAACCGCCAAGCCGTTTTTGAGTGATCGCGGCGCATACATACATACACACATACATCCGATTTTATATATATATAGATAAGTTTAGTGCAAAAACATAACTTAATGCATTTTTATTTTATTAGGAACAAAAACTATAGGGCTCGATTTTTTTTTAAGAACTGCTTGTAAAAAGTTTAATGTGTGGTAAATTCCATCATGTAGAACAAAAACAAAAAAACATTTTAGTGTTCATTGAGATTTTCACACATGCGGTAATAGTTTGGTAAATTATTAAATAACTTCATGACAATTCACAAAGATTTTTTACCTCATGAGGTATTTCATTTGGTAGCTTAAAGGACTTACGAGGCCAAGAGGAGTAAAATAAGTTAATTACTTGCATGGTCGTTTCAGGCACGGAGGACGCCGTCCGCGCCCTCCGTGCCGCTCCGCCGGGCCCCTCCGCTCATTATCCCCCCGGGCCGGCTCCCGACCCCACGGTCCGGGTCGGGCTCTCCTGCCTCTTCAAAGATGGCCGCTTCCTCTGGCCGTGGCTGCACAGTCCGCCTGGCCGCGAGTGCGGCTGCGCAGCCCTAGGACCAACCCCTCCAATCCACGCTACGTAGCGTGGATCGGGGGGGTTGGCCCTAGAGCTGCGCAGCCGCACTCGTGGCCAGGCGGACTGTGCAGCCGCGGCCACAGGAAGCGGCCATCTTTAAAGAGGCAGGAGAGCCCGACCCGGGCGCCGTGGGGCCGAGAGCCGGCCCTTAGGGATAATGAGCGGGGGGATCCGGCGGAGCGGCACAGAGGACGCGGACGGCGTCCTCCGTGCCTGAAACGACCATGCAAGTAATTAACTTCTTTTACTCCTCTTGGCCTCGTAAGTCCTTTAAAGGGAATCCGAGGTGAGAGTGAAAAGGAGGCTGCCATATTTATTTCCTTTTAAACAGTGCAAGTTTCATGGCCGTCCCACTGTTCTTTTGTCTCTATACTTTTAGCCATAGACTGTGAACAAGCATGATGCAGATCAAGTGCTCTGAGTGAAGTCTGACTGGATTAGCTGCATGCTTGTTTCAGGTGTGTGACTCAAGCAGTGCTGTTCTTTTAGTATCCTTAATGTCAGGCACCTGATATTGTTTAAAAGGGAATTAATATGGCAGCCTCCATATCCCTCTCACCTCAAGTTCACTTTAAAAAGAAACTCAGTATTTTATTTGGTATTTGATGGATTATTGCAGTGTAGGAAAAATGGAAGCCAGATCTAGTACAGATAGCTTTTTAATAACATTTACAAACAAAGAGCAAGGCAAGCTGCATACAAGTAACATAAAATATGTATCAGTTCAAAACCATAAGCATCTTATTAACCATTTTTATTATCATTAATTTATATAGCAACAGCATCTTCCATGGTGCTGTACAAAAAATACAATTTGTACCAATACAATATAAACAATACGACAATTAACAATCAGGGGCTTTCTAGGATCCTAAGAGATCCGGGGCACTTTTGAGCACTCCAGCTGGAAAATGGGTGTGGCCATACAACAGAATGTGGGAGTGGTCATGGGTGGAGCAAAATTTACATAAACTTAACAATGGTCTAAGTAGGCCTGCCCAGCAAAATGTTGGATTAAGCCCCCTCTCTATTAAAGTGGAATATAACCCTGCATTTCAACTTTGCTCTAAAACATTATTTACAGCATATTATATGCAAAAAGCCTTTTTTTTTTACTAGACCAGCATTGGAAGGGTTAAACACAGAGGTTTAAAGTTCCGTGGAGAGATATGCAGAAGTTCAGATTGTTACATTTTATTTAGTTAAATGTATCTATTGAGAAATGTTACACACTCTTTGGCTGTCCTCCAGCTCCTTCTCAGTCAGAGAGAGTGAGTCACATTCAACCATTAGATACATTTATGTAAACAAAATGTATCTATGTCAGCTTTGGATGCGTCTGCAGAAATCTCCAGGAATTTTAAAGCTCTGTGTAACCCTTCCAATGCTGGTCTAGTAAAAAAAAATGCTGGTTGCATATAATATACTGTAAATAATGTTTTAGAGCAAAGTTGCAATGCAGGGTTATATTCCGCTTTAATCCCCAAAAAATGCAGCATATCACATAAATAGGCAGTGAGAATCAGATGCTAGGAGATCTAGCGCCTGATTCATTCTCAGACTCTAGGGAGAGAAGCCTAGAAGAGAAGATGTCTGCAGAATCTGGAGACCAAGCGGTCGGAGATGAATACTGCTGCCCACTGCCTGACTCTGCCTGGGGGACATCCGGGGCCCCCAGAATAGATCAGTGGGAGGTGCCATTGATCTTTGGGGTATCAACACCACTGTTAACAATACACGACAATGGTGGATTACAGATGATTCAACAAAGCAACTACAGATTTTACATAGGGAAGGAAATTATGTACATACATTACACAGCACTGAGAGACACAGATTAAAGAGAGTCCTGGCCAATCAGCCTTCAGGTGGCCATATACTGTGCTAAACAGTGAAATCAATCTATTTTCAACTTTCCCGATAAAAATGATCAATTGTATAAGAAATTGAAAAGATTTTTTTTCAAATGAAAACATTGATTTTTCAGTTTTATTTTTTATCTAATCAGATGTGTTGAAAAACTCAGATAGAAGAATATAAAAACTGAAAGTTTTATTTAAAGTGTATTGTATATTGTTTTGTTTTTTCTGATTATTGGATCAAGTGGCAGAATCTCTGGTCAATAAAAATAAAAATTGAATTGTGTATGGCCACTTTTACATTCTAAAGGGTATTTTTTTTACTACACAGTAATATTGTGGATTTGAGTTTTACAATGCATGTGAAAATACGGGAAAAAGTTTTCATTAACTTTCTTACTTTCCTGAAAATTTTGATAAACTTTCTCTTTTCTCTAGTCTTTTATCTCCTTTTAAACACCCTCCTGTAACTTCAGGAATGATTGTTCGTTAGTTACCGCCAACTCCAGGCTGGAGATAAAATACCAAACCTATTTCTTGTTGTACCGCTTGTGTTATCTTTTGTGAATGGACATTTGCAAGTTATTTACCTCACAAGTTTGTTATTTACCTCACTAGTTGGTAATTTACCTCACTGGTCGGTAATTTTAGTTTTCACAGACTTTACGAAATTTACTTTCGACAAAATGTTTGGTGAAATCAGTTATTTTCTGCTTTACCTCATGCGGTAATGCTTTGTGAATCAAGCTAATTGTATAGTACTTTTTTAAGTTGATTATTAAATTTGATGCATTAAAATGTTTAAAATTTTACAAATTGATGTTTCATTTTTTTTTCCCACAACCTTGAGCTCTTGTCTTTCTCAACACCTCTGTAACCTTTACTCACATTACTCTTTTTTACCATTTCTCTAACCTCAAGTTAGGAGTTACACATCATCACAGCTCATTAACTCCCCATGGCTTCCAATCTACTGCAGAATAAGAATCAAGGCACTGATCACTATTTTGTTGAATGTATTTATGTATTTTTTACGAACTTATGGATTAATAAAGTATTTTGTATTTTCATGCACCCAAGAACCAATTTCTTCTGTTATTTTTCATTGCATATTTTTGTTGGCATGGTGCATGGGAATGTATTTTATATGTGCAATACAATACCTGGGCTTTACATAATTATATTTACTATTTGTCCGCCACCTCTCTCATATTTGAAGTTGTGGTTTGTAAGATTCAAGACACTGTTCCTGGCCTACAGTTCCTTTCATAAGACTTGCCCAACCTACGTTTCTGGACTTGTTTACAGGTACACACTGGGCTGCCCTCTGCGATCCTTCAATAACCTACACACTGCTGACTTTGTGGCGACTTGGCGGTGGATGGGGCACGTCCGGCACAACCCGACATGGTTAGTGTGCTAGGCCCCACTGCCTTGCATTGCTGTTGTGTTACCCTGCAGTAAAACAGGGTAACACAAGGCAGGTTTACAATGTAAGACCTCAAGCTCCCAGCATGTATAAGATTGATATTATAGGATTGATATTTCTTTTTTTACTTATTTTTTTGTACTTTTTTAATTCCCAGGTGCTGAAAAGTTATTTTTAGATAACATGAAAAGTTATTTCCTGTGAGAAAACTTAGGAGAAAAGTTGATTAGATAAAGGCCATTGGCCCATATTCAATTCACTTTTTCTGCTAAGTTCTCCCCAAGATAATGTTTTCATCCCTTATTACTAAAATGCCCTTTAAGCCAACAGCAAGCAATAAAATAATATAATAATTTTGACAATACTTTTTTCAACTATTTTTTTGGTACTTTTTAAAAAGTTTTTAAACTGAAGTTGAAAAATTATCTTCTAGCAGAAAACATAGGAGAATAAGTAAATAATGCCATTGTATTATGCTGCATACACACTTGATATAAAAGTATTTGGAAAAGGCAAGATCACAGACCAATTATACCCACTTCCATATAGTATGAGAGCCATACCTTCACAGTCTATTCTATTGAGCTGAACTCCCCATCAGACAGAAATCTTACCCCCTTCCATGTAGTATGAGAGCCATACCTTCACAGTCTATTCTATGGAGCTGAACACCCCATCAGACAGAAATCTTACCCCCTTCCATGTAGTATGAGAGCCACACCTACACAGTCTATTCTATGGAGCTGAACACCCCATCAGATAAAAATCTTTGCAAGATGCTGCACACACAGATGCCCGTACACATTCAAAAGATCAATATCTGCAAAAGATCTCTTCCTGCAATAGATCCATTCCTGCAAAATGCATTCATAGTCTATGAGATCTGCAGATCATCACACACCTTGTTTAACAGGCAATCATCTGCAGATCATCTGGAGATCAGATCCACCAGGATGGATTTTCAGATCTGCAGATGATTGCCAGATATGCAGATGAAATCTGTTAAAAAAGGTGTGTATGAGGATCTGCAGATCCCATAGACTATGAATGCATTTTGCAGGAATGGATCTATTGCAGGAAGAGATCTTTTGCAGATAATGATCTTTTGAATGTCTACAGCATCTTTGTGTGCAGCATCTGTGTGTGCAGCATCTTGCAAAGATTTCTATCTGATGGGGAGTGCAGCTCCATAGAATAGACTGTGTAGGTGTGGCTCTCAAACTACATGGAATGGGGTAAAATTGGTCTGTGATCTTTCATTTTCCAAAGACTTTTATCTCAAGTGTGTATGCAGCATAAGTCACAGCAAAATGTATGTTATATACTAACTCTGTAATATGTACCATTGTCTGTATTATATACTTTGTACAGTGCCATAGAAGGTGAGAGCTTTAGAAGTCAATGATAATAATCATTATTTTTTGTTAGCACATGCAGAAGTTTTTCCTTTACAACAGTAAATGGAGAGAAAGCCTGCAGATAAATATTTAAGACATTAAAAAATATATAGATTTTTTTGTTATCTGGGCTCACACCTGTGTAGCTGCTGTGCATCGGCAAAGAACTACAACACAACACAGTGTACAGGCTGCAGAACATTGTGAAAGAGTATTGTGATCGTCTGGAAAGCACAAAGCAGCAGGATTTATCAGAACGGATGTGACTCAAAGGAAAATATCATCTCCCAGACTAACAAATTGCCCATTAAAGATTCTCCAGGTACCCACAGATAGGGACAGGTTGAGAGAGTAATTTTATTAATAACTGGAGGTAATTGGCAAAGCATTTCATGTGCAACACATAGTTCGATAAAATAACCTTAAAGGGGAACTTCAGCCTAAACAAACATACTGTCATTAAGTTACATTAGTTATGTTAATTAGAATAGATAGGTAATATAATCTCTTACCCACCCCGTTTTAAAAGAACAGGCAAATGTTTGTGATTCATGGGGGCTGCCATCTTTGTCATGGGGGCAGCCATCTTCTTGGTTGAAAGGAGGTGACAGGGAGCATGAGACACAGTTCCAACTGTCCTGTGTCCTGATAACCCCTCCCAGCTGCACACACTAGGCTTCAAATGTCAAATTCAAAATGGAAAAAAAAATTGCACCAAAACAGCAGAACGAGAACAACAACATCAGAAGTTCCATCATGCTTTGCACAGCATTAGGGGAAAAATCCCCGGGCAGTTTTTTTCTGTGCAGCTAAAAATGAGGCTTGTATAAGCGAAAAAAAGTTCTGATGCTGTGAAACAGTTAAAGAAACACCAGGCCTTTCCAGTGCTGCTGAGTCAATTTTTAGTCTGGAGGTTCACTTTAATTTTTTTATATAGCATGGATGATTAACTTTTATTTTTTATTTTTCCGCTTTATAATCGTGTTAGTTATTATGACTTGTGAAAGTGTAAATCATACTATCAATTTCATGGATAGTTTACATTTTCTTTGGAAATAAGAAAGGGGGAAATTACTTGTTTTATTTTAATCACATGTACATTTTCAGAGTAGTTGAACGATTATAAACTGATCTACTGTGTTTTTTTAAAAAATACTGTTTAGGACAGGGTAGAATTCTATCAACTCGTGAAGCCACTGTAAGCAGTGTCTGCTCAGGATGAACACTCCCAGCCTTGGCTGCTGTGCACATCTGGACAGGAGCACAAAATTACATGGAGCGCAAGTGGACAGAGCATGCACTGCTTCTTTGTCCTCTGTGTGACTCACTGCAGTCAGAGCCACAAACAGGTGACAGGGCAGTGCAATGGAGAGAAGCCCATCCTGAGAAGAACACATAAGTTGAAGGAGTTCTGCTACTGTTAACCCCTGGCACTTCTCACAGCAGCTTGTACTGTATGTCCCCACTCATCATACAGAATATGGGATCATCAGGTTACAACAGCAGATGCTGACTGTCATCATACACACCAGGAAGTGAGAAAGATGCAGGGATCTCTGGAATTCAGACAGAACAGAGCAAGGCGTCCTTCTGCTTTTTATCACCCAAGGCCCTGGCCTTTGTGGCCTTCCCAGAAACCTGGCCCTGCTAACAGTAATTTTCCTTTCCTGGGGAAAATCCATGGCAGCACACATCTGGACAATGCCCTACCTCCAACTGCCAAATAAGACATCTGAAAGCACAAATTGAACTCCTCCTCACTTCACCCTATTTTAATATATTGGCTTTGATTAAGGACCAGCAGGTCCGAGACATGTCAGCAGTGTGCTTTGAGATGCTGTAATTGGATACGTCCAGAAATAAATGGTAAAATGTGGCATTGTGTGGACTTTCTCTGATGTTTTTATGTTGCCATCGGGATTAGCAACCTCTGGTCCAGCACGGCCTACCTACTGTGGAGTGTTGTGGGTTTCCACGTCTTTTGCCCGTTTTAATATAACAGGATGAGCTGTCAAGCAATCAGGGTGGGCGGGTATGTATGCCATGGAAAATTACTGTTAGGCAAGTATTTTAACTTTTCAATTTCCCTGGTAAACTCCATGGCAGCATACCTCTGGGCCCTAACTAGCAAAAAAAGAAAGAAAAAGGGTGGGATTGCTGAACACACACAATTATTTAATCATTAAGTATATAAACACTATTTATACAGAGTAGCCATTATATGTATTGCCTGACCTTGAGTTTATTCCAGGATATTAACATTCACATAATCATATTATTCATCAAGCAAAGAAAAAATTGCAGGCTAAACTTAAGTTTTATTATAAAATGAAACACAAATTTGATTCCAGCCTTATATTTAATAGACCAAATGTATGAAAGAATGTAATTATGTGAGAAAAGAGGCTTTTCACTGGACAAGACATTTCCTAGTATGCAGCCAGTGCATGGATTTCGCTCTGTAGGCTGCTCCAATGCGTTCCTCTTCCGTACTACTCTGCTAGGCAGAATTTGGGGTTCTCATGTAGCTTGTTTCTGTCTCACTGTGTGTTTCCACCTACATCTCCTTGCGATTATTAGTGGTGTATTTAGTTTATTCAAATTGCAGCATGCACTTCTAGTCCAGTAGTTTCAAATTTGCAAGGGTTTTTGTTATACTGCATGGTATACTTTGCTTTAGCCACAACCTTTGTTTGCAGGGACGTAGCAATAGGGGTTGCAGAGGTAGCGACCACATCGGGGCCCTTGGGCAAGAGGGAACCTGAAGGGCCCTTCCTCAACTGCAGTATTATCTCTCTATTGGTCCTGTGCTCAGATTAATCATTTCTATAGAAACTTTGAATAGTGGTAATCATTACCAAACTGTTCCCCACCCCCTTCTTGCATCTCTGACACTGTAGTTGCCATTGGCAGGTTTTGGTGCATCACATCAATTGTTATGTATAGAGTACTTGGGAGGCCCAATGTAAAACTTGCATCGGGGCCCACCGCTCCTTAGCTACGCCACTGTTTGTGTGTTTCTGTGTTCAAAGCAAAGGCCCCAAAACACACTCAGAAATACTCATATAGAGGAAAATGATGAAAGAAGTTAAAAGTATACAAAATAGGATAATAATAGCAATAAGAATAATATGGATAATAATAATAATAATAATAATAATAATAATAATAATAATAATAATAATAATAATAATAAGAAGAAGAAGAAGAAGAAGAATATGGAGGAGAAGAAGAAGAAGAAGAAGAAGAAGAAGAAGAAGAAGAAGAAGAAGAAGAAGAAGAAGAAGAAGAAGAAGAAGAAGAAGAAGAAGAAGAAGAAGGAGAAGAAGAAGGAGAAGGAGAAGAAGAAGAAAAATATGGAGGAGAAGAAGAAGAAGAATATGGAGAAGAAGAAGAAGAAGAAGAAGAAGAAGAAGGAGAAGAAGAAGAAGAATATGGAGAAGAAGAAGAAGAAGAAGAAGAAGAAGAAGAAGGAGAAGAAGAAGAAGAAGGAGGAGGAGAAGAAGAAGAAGAAGAAGAAGGAGAAGAAGAAGAATATGGAGGAGAAGAAGAAGAAAAATATGGAGAAGAAGAAGAAGAATATGGAGAAGAAGAAGAAGAAGAAGAAGAAGAATATGGAGGAGAAGAAGAAGAAGAAGGAGAAGAAGAAGAAGAATATGGAGGAGAAGAAGAAGGAGAAGAAGAAGAAGAATATGGAGAAGAAGAAGAAGAAGAAGAAGGAGAAGAAGAAGAAGAATATGGAGGAGAAGAAGAAGAAGAAGAAGAAGAAACATTTTTTTCATATATAATTTTTGATAAAATACTTGCTTTTTTTAAACAAAGTTTAACTTCAAACATTTACTATATATAGTTTTACTATACACAGTTAAGGTGTGACTATATAGATAATGTGTGTTGGCTCACTGCTTATAGCAAATTGCATAAAGGACAGGGGGTTACTGGGACTTTTTTTTTTTATAATATTTTAATATAAAACATTAAAAGTGTATTTTAATCTTTTTGACCCTGCGCATAAGTTATCTTGTAGCAGAAAATGCAGTGCAGCAACTACGCCAACAACTATACCATAGTATACTCAGAATGCTGTGGGATCGCATGATCGTGTGATTACAGGAATTAATAACAGAAGTCCACTGCTATCTCTCCTGCCTTTCAACACTACCCTCTAGTGGGGGATAGACAGTTCTACTCTGTCTCTTAAGGTGCTTACACACGTCTGATTTTTCCAAAGGACCGGCCGTTTAGACTGATCGTTTGGATGTCAAGTCAGACGTGTGTACAAACGATCGTTCAGCTGATAAGACTGGTTTTGACCGATCCGCCAAGCGGATCTTATCAGCTGAACGATCGTTTGTACACACGTCGGACTTGGCGTCCAAACTGTCTGAATGACCGGTCGTTTGGAAAAATCAGACGTGTGCACGTACCTTTACACTGCCTGCTACATATTTATTTTTTATTGCTACAGTCCTTGTACTGTAGCTGAATAATCATGAAATTTACCACACTTGACAGCCACGTTGTGTCTTTTTTTTTTTATTTTTGCATCCCAATTCAATCTTATTTGTGTTCTTGTTTTATTTGCATGATTTTTACCTGCATAAATATCGCCTGTATAGAGCCATCTTTACCTTTTCTAAGTCAATATATTTCAAAGTAAATATATGGATTAGACATTAGCCATTATTTAGTATTTATATAGCCCCAACATCTTCCGCAGCGCTGTACAGAGTATATATAGTCTTGTCACTTAACTGTCCCTCAGAGGCGCTTATACTCGAATCCCTACCATAGTCATATGTCTATGTATGTACTGTGTAGTGTATGTATCGTAGTCTAGGGCCAATTTTGTTAATGGAAGCATTTACGTTATCTGTATGTTTTTGGGATGTGGGAAACCCCCCAAGCTCTGTGCAGATAGTGCCCTCGCTGGGATTCGAACTGCACTGCAAAGCGAGAGTGCTAAGCACTACGCCGCCATGCTGAAATAACCTTATTACAATTTTTTTTCTTAATTTCAGTACTTTTTCTCCTGTTTAATACTGAAAAGATGTTTTGTAGATAAGATGAGAAAAACATCTCGATGGAGAAAACTCAAGAGAAAGGGTAACTGAATCAGGGCCTTTTCTCTGTAGTTACTTGAAAAGACATTTTTTAAGTCATAAACCATAAAACATTCACAAAATGTGGTGATTCTGGCTACTTTCTTGGAATCTGGAATCTCTTAAACATTTGTGGGGCTATAACTTATATACCATGATTAAAAAAAAAAAACAAAAAAACATTAGCAGATATAATTTCAGTAATATTTTTGTCTGTTTTTCTCAATTTCATCTTTACCTTCTTACTTGTAGCACCGTGTCACTCTTTTCAGTGCCTCTTTGACCTCCTTGTTCCTCAGACTGTATAAAAAAGGGTTGAGCATTGGTATGATGACACTATAGACCATACTGATCACTTGATCATAAGCTAATGAGTAGAGGGAGCTTGGACGAAAGTACATGAATATGATGGAGCTGTAGAAAAGGATGACCACAGTCAAGTGAGAGGAACAGGTGGAAAAGGTCTGTCTCCTGTTTTTGGAAGTCCTCAGCTTCAAAATTTCTCTTATGATGAGGATGTAGGAACCCAAAATAAACAACATGGGCCCCAAGACAATTAAGGACCCTTCAATGAAGACAGTCAACTGTCGGGCATAAGTGTCTGTGCAAGACAGTACCAGCAAGGCTGGGACATCACAGAAATAATGGTGAATCACCCAACCACAATACGTGAGCGTGGATATCATGGCTGTGTATAGGGTGGAATGGAGAGCAACAACAGCCCAGGAGGAAGTGATAAGAGTAACACATGTTCTCTTGCCCATGATGGTTGTGTATTGCAAAGGTTGGCACACAGCAGCATACCTGTCCAAGGCCATGATTGCCAGAAGGAAGCTGTCCATGTTACCAACAGTATGGAACAGGAAGAGTTGTGCAAAACAGCCATGAAATGAGATGATCTTGTTTTGAGTCTGAAGGGCAGAAAGAGCTTGGGGGATAGTAATCGAGGTGAGGCAAACATCCACAATGGAGAGGTTCCCCAGTAAGGTGTACATAGGTGTGTGAAGCTGAGGCTGGGTCAAGATGAGAATGACGATTAAACAGTTGCCTAGAACACAGAGAATGTAGGCCACCATGAAGAAAGAGAAGAGAGGCAACCGAAGATAGGGATTTTCTGAGAGACCCAATAGAGTGAAACTACTGATGGTCTGGTTCTTCAAGTCCATATTTGAATACATGGAAATGATTAAATGAACTTGTCTTCATGTCCCATGTCTTTGTGCCCCATCTGCAGAAGTTTGAACATGGAAAAAATAACTTTGAAAATGTGTTATACATTAAAAAGTAAGGCTATAAAAAGATCACCTGCCATCTTTATTTTATTACCCAAATGGCTTAGGTTTAGCCATAAGAAACTGAGCAGTGAACATCACATTCTAAAGATGCGATGATCCTGATTAACTGTGGATAGTGAATGATAGGAAAACTAGCTTCTAGTCATATATTTACTAGCAATAATGAATACTGAACATCAAAAAAATCCATTGGTATGGGCAGCGCTACACTGGGGCATGCTGGGACACTGGCCTCCCCTGAGAATCACTGTGCCCCACTGAGTGCCCCCCTTTTCAGTACCATACAGTTACCTGTTTCCAAACTCCAGCAGCATACAGTGAACAGGATAGGGTCTGTAAAAAAACTCTCCATGTTAGCCTGAGTCTATGCAGGCATTAAGTAAACCGATGGTCTTATCTAATTGCCATAAATACCTCACAATCCTTGCAAGATCCCTTGTAATTAAAGGTAATGGGAAGGCAAAAAAAAGCCCAGATACTTACCTAAGGAGAGGGAAGACTCTGGGTCCTATAGAGCCTTCCCATTCCTCTCATAGTCCTCGCATCCCAACACTGGCTCCTGCATTTGAATCCCCCATCACGGGAGGCTTCAGAAGTCTTCGGGATCCTAAGTGCTCCCGAAGGCGGGCGGCTCTCTGTACTGTGCTTGTCGCCTGCAATGGCAGAGAGCAGTATTTAACCGACTGGTCAAATACTGCTACCGGGAGAGCCAGTGCTGAAATGTGGTGACCATAAGCGGAGTGGGAGGGCTCTATTGGACCCAGAGTCTTCACTCTTAGGTGAGTATCTGTTTTATTCTTTTATTTATTTTTATTTATTTTTGCAAAAAAAAAAATTATTTTATTTTCTAACAATGTCAGTCAACAGTAAAAATCTGAAGAAGGCTTACAAGCTGAGAACTTACTGTTTTTCTTTTAAATTAGCCAATAAACAGTGAGTTTTGAATCAGGATTATTGCTCCCTGAAATACAAGTCCAGAAATGGTTCACTACTAAGATAAGTAATTACACAAACAGTGTTTCTCTCCCTCCTGCCTCTCCCCCCCCCCCCCTGCTTGTAGAGTTGTGTGGCACAGGCTGAGATCTGGACTGATTTGTCTGTGATCTGTCCACACAGGAGCAGCTTGCTAGCAACTAAGGATTAAAGCATGGCAACAAACTAGCCAAGTACATCTGTAGGTAACTTTTCAATAATAGTACCATTATTTGGGCAATCTGCTCTGCTCAAACGCCTCTGAGTTCTGTTCATTTGGTCCCTATCATTGCTGAACTAGCCTTAACGTTTATCACCTGAGTTAGGGAAAAAAAATCTAAAGCTCACCATACAAACATCGATTTTTATCACCCAAATGGGTCCCACCAGCCAGCCACCAGGCACGCCGCTTTGTGCCCGCCCAAAAATTTGAAACTGCAGCAGCCTCTGTTCAATGGTTGCATTTTTTGGATTGACAGGGTACATTTTAGAGATATCAGAAAGTACACAGGCATAAAGAAACAGTTTATTAAGACAGATATGGGAGAACATGATGAAGAAATAAAGGCTCATATGCAATAGTATTTGGCCAATCAGATAAAGGAAATCATATTTCTGCAGAAATACTGCATTACCACAACCCAGTAATTTAGCCTAATCAAAGAACTCGGAAGCATTGGACTAATCAAAGAATGCAGATTCAACTTGGAAGTATTTGGCCAATCAGAGAATGCAAAATATGACCAAAAAAAGAACTCCTCTAAAATCGTAAAGCGGTAATTGAAATCCGTGTAATCGGTCATTTCCCACCATAGTACTTTGAAAATACTCTGACTAATTTTGATAGTACTTTTTCACCTACTTTTTGGTACTTTTTCAATGTCAGTGTGCTGATGAGTTATTTTAAACAGAAGATGAAAAATTTTCTCCAAGGAGAAAACGTAGGAGGAAAAGAAGATTGAATAAAGGTCAAATCTGAGAACTCATAGATAATCAAAGATAAAGAAACATTTTTTTTTCTGTTTTATATTTCGGTAGTGCTGCCATCTTTCAAAGCACTTTATACAATATACAGTATTGTCTCGTCACTATTCGTACCTCAGTGGGGTTCACAATCTATTCCCTACCATAGTCCTAAATCCCTCACACTCGATGACCAATTCTTTAGGAGAAATAGTGATGAGCGTGAATTTCACATAATCGTAATTTTGGAACGTAATTCAAAATTACGATGCAAAATTGTAATGGAGAAATTTCAAGGCAAATCATAACACAGGTCTGCGACTAAAAAACTGATAATTTTCATCAAATTTCCATGTATTTTGGTGTGCTGATGCTGAAAACAAATAAAATATAGGAAAAATTCCTAGACATCACAGTTTGCCACAAAACGCAAAATTGTCTTCAAATTTAGCAATTTTTAAAAAAAATAATTTGGTATTCCACATAAAATCGGGATTGATGAAGCAATTTGTAAAATCACTTCCAGAGATGGAGTATTCTTCAAATATTTGGTCAGTACGTTTTCCAGGCTTGTCAGAGGAAAAATTGAAGGAAGGTGTGTTCGTCGGACCAGATATTAGAAGACTTCTAGTTGATCAAGAGTTTGTATCATGACGGATCCTCAAAAAGAAGGGTGGGTTGCATTTAAAGAAGTCGTACAGAAATTTTTCGGCAATAACAAATATCCTCACTACAAAAAGATCGTTGGACGAATGCTGAAAGCATTTCAAGCTTTATGCTGCCTGATAAGTTTGAAAGTATATTTTCTCCAGTCCCACCCTGACTAATTTTTAATTTGGGAGCTGTGAGTGAGGAACAAGGTGAACGATTCCACCAAGACATTAACCTCCTTAGTGGTAACCCCATGTCAGGCTCTGGCCAGGAATTCTCAGCTCAGAGCCGTAACCCAGAGCTGGATCCATGGGGGGTGAGTAATGTGCAGGGCTGCCACAGATCTATCTAGCCGTATGATTTTTAGGGTCTAAAAGATTGTGAAAAATTGCACCACTTTCAGAACCTTAAAGCCGGAAATAATCATACTGCTAGGGAGGTTAAAGAGATGGAAAGCACATACCAGAGAAAATAGAGCATTACAATGATGGCAGGCTACTATTGGAGAGAAAAGAAGAAAAAAACTTGCACTCAAACAAAAATAGCACTGGCCAACTACTATTGGATACTGTCATGCTGCTCCTACCCTGCGGAATGCCTTGCCAAACCAGGGATGAGCAGAAACTACACCAGTGCGAATTTACGCATCGTAGTTCGCATCTACGCATCGTAGTTCGTAGGTCAAGTTTCAAAACTACACTTACGAATTTACGCGTAGCGAAGTACCGCTACGCGTAGCTTATGCCCACTATGTGTAGTTAACATGTGTATTGCGTAGTGAACTACGAATGCATTACTCGCGTCTAATTTTCTGCGTGCGATTGTATGCTTGCAAATGTATGCATTCGAAAGGGGAATGTGCGCAGGGGAGAGTTCCCAGTATAAGCACTTAAAGAGAAATTAATGCGTAAAATTTTCTGCATACGGGCATAAGCATCCGCATACACTACGCTTCGCACTACACGTAATTGCATATTTTAACGTGTAGTCTATGAAATGCATACGAAGGAAATATTTGATTTCGAAGCCGTAGTTTGGTGAAGCATAATTGCGTAAAACTACGCGTAGTTCTAGTGTAGCGAAGTTGGCTGACTACGACCATCCCTGTGCCAAACATAATCAAGACAGCTCCAACCATTTAGACCAGGGGTCTCAAACTCGCGGCCCGCGGGCCATTTGCGGCCCTAGATACAATATTTTGTGGCCCTCGCCGGCAAAAGCTTCCTTATAGTTCGCTTCAGTGCTCCCAAGTAATCCACCGCATCCCCGCCTCTAAATGAGGGCTGCAGAGCCCCCAAATCACCCGGGGGCAACCTGCCGGCATTTCCTGGAAGGGGCAGAGCTTTCAGCTTCAGCTCTGCCCCTCCTGACGTCAATCGCCGCACGGATCGCCGCCTCTCCCCGCCCCTCTCTGTGAAGGAAGAGTCAGAGGGGCAGGCAGAGGCGGCGATGCGCCATGATTGACGTCAGGAGGGGCATAGCTGCTGATTGTGAAATCCCTTATGCGGCCCAGCCTCATCCTGACTTTGCCTCCTACGGTCCCCAGGTAAATTGAGTTTGAGACCCCTGATTTAGACGTTTAAATCAAAACAGAAAAGCCCCCTGTTTAGTCTGGCATTTATGATCACATAAATTTTCCCCCTGCATGCACCCCTATGTACGGATCGAAGACAAGCTTATGCGCTTTGGATCCTACGGGAGAAAATCGCTTTACAAATGTTCTGTTGTTGGTCTTCAGAGAGACATTCCAGAAGATACTCACAAGTGTAAATTCACCAAGAGGAGCCCCGCAGGGAAGAAGAATTGAGTTTTGTGTGTGTGTAGGTGAACTCATTTTATTTTAAAAAAGTATTTTCATGAAAACAAATTGTGATACAACTCGTTTTATGAGTCTATTTCCATTTATTTTGAGGTATTGCCTTACATAACATAGTTACCTAAATTATCAGGAAACGTGATGTCCTATGACAAAATGGAGGTCATTTTCTGATTCAGCGCACCAAAAAACATAAAGATTACGTGGAATGACCAAATCATCTCTAGAAATTTTTTTTTGCAGACCTGTGAATCAGTGTGTTTTGTAGCAGTAATCAGTAACCATAAATTTTGCAATTTCACATAATTTTTGTGTAATTTTTTCTGGGTGGAAAATTCAATTTGTTTTCAACAAAATCGAAAGAAAAATGTTTTTTAAATGGAGAATGACAGTTTAAAAACCATTTTTCCTTTACATTTTTAACATTGATTTTTCTTTTTTAGACTTGTTCCCAATACTCCCCTTAACATGCGTAGCAATTTTGGTGACGATAGCATGTATGGGGCCTTTGCTATTGACCACTAAATTTGGCACGAAATAATGCAAAATTACAAATGGATTACATGAAATCAATTGAATTTCCCAATCGTAATTACATATGGCCATAATTGCAAACATGCACCTTATATACTCGCATATAAGTCGCCCCGCGTATAAGCCGAGGTACCCACTTTTCCCTCAGTAACCAACAAAAAGTGATTGACTCGCGTATAAGCCCCCTCACTGGTATAGCTTTTTCCACAGTAGCCGTATGTGCCCCCAGTACAATTCAGCCCCCCTCCTCATAGCCAGATGGGCCCCAAGGATGGTACAGCTGTGTCTCAAGATGTCACTAGATGGTGTCACAGATAGACAGTGATTGCCACACAGAAAGAACACTCGGATCATTGCACCCCTGACACTTGCACGCTCTGCTCCACAAGCCAGGGCACACAGATAGTCTGAGCAGTGCACTCTGCACACCATGTTGCAGGGGATGAGGGGCATGGACACAGCAGGGAGCCAGCTGGCACAAGAGCAGGTTCACTAGTGCACAATCCTTACGCTCCTCTGCCAGTTACAAAACCTGCTCCACCATCCATTCTTCTCCACTGACTTGCATGTAAGCCGAGGAGGTAACTTTTCAGCACATTTTTTGTACTGAAAAATTAGGCTTATACGTGAGTATATACAGTATGTGAAATTTTGCATAATTGCAATTTGCAAATTAGGATCATCACTAGGGAGAAGTCAATTCCCCTCTCTGTATGATTTTGGGGTATGAAAGATGGTGCCTAGAGTAAACCTATGCTAGTGGGAGAACATACAAGCTCCATCTAAATAATTTCTTGACTCAGATTCAAATTGAGGACCCAGTTCTATCCACTACATCATCCTGCTATGATCCCATGAAAATGTTACGTTAGCAAGAATCTTTTATCCACTTAAAGAGACACTGAAAAAAATTATGATATAGTGATTAATATGTGTAGTACAGCTAAGAAATAAAACATTATGAGCAGAGACATGTCTAATATTGTTTCCAGTACAGGAAGAGTTAAGAAACTCCAGTTGTTATCTATGGAAAAAAGCCATTGAGCTCCACCACTTTCAAAGTCGCAGAGAGAAGTCTTCTGAAGCTTGTTATCTCAATTGTCAGTGATTGTATTTTTTTTTCTTCTGCATAGGACAGGTCAATAGTTCACTGGGCTGCTCTGTAAAAGCATTTAGAATGCTGAGTAGCATGTAAACGGCAAATATTAGAGAATGGTGCAATGTTATAAAAAAAACACTATATAACTGAAAATAAAAATATGAGAATATTTTCTTTGCTTCTAATATTCTAGTAATTATCCGTACTACACAACCAATTCATTATATCATTTTTTTTCACTTCAGTGTCTCTGTCTTTAACCATTTTAACCACCTGGACATGACTGTCACGTCCAGACGGCTGCTTTAGCACTGCTGCGCACTCCCATGCATGTGCCCACACATAACATAACACACAGAATATAGTTCCCATTCATTGATCTAAGTCCCCAGCAGAAAGACAGACGGCTTCTTATCAGAAGCCGCAGTCTTTCTGAGAAATAAAAAGTTTCCCATCCTCCCTATACTTCCTGAAAGCGAGAGCGTTCACTTCCAGGACTAAAAAAAATATTTTTGACTGTAGGCATCTTGCGGCCAAATAGTAAAACTACATCCACATGCATAAAATTAACTATTTACCTCCCGCACCAAAAATTACCCAAATAAAATTTTGAATGAAAAAAAATTACCTAAGGGTCTGAACGTTTTTCATATGTATGTGAAGAGGGTGTATTACTAATATTTTTTAAATTATGAGCTTGTAAATAGTGATGGACACAAAACTGAAAAAATTTACCTTTATTTCCAAATAAAATATTGGCGCTATACATTGTGATAGGCACATGATTTGAATGGTGTAATAACCGGGACAAATGGGCAAATAAATTACATATATTTTCATTATGGTAGCATGTATTATTTTAAAGCTATAATGGCTGAAAACTGAGAAATAATGATTTTTTTTCCATTTTTTTTCTTAATTCTCCTGTTAAAATGCATTTAGAAAAAAATAATTCTTAGCAAAATGTACCACCCAAAGAAAGCCTAATTAGTGGCGGAAAAAACAAGATATAGATCAATTCATTGTGATAATTAGTGATAAAGTTATTGACGAATGAATGGGAGATGAAAATTGCTCGGATACATAAGTGAAAAACGACCGAGGGCTGAAATGGTTAAGGACCAAAAGATACATTAAAGCATCCTGTTTGCCCCTGTTAATGGCAACAGGACGTTTTCTTATGTCGCCTTCTGCTGCCGCTGCCATGCGCGCGCGCCACCATCACGCGTACCTGCCGAAACTGACACATCTATGATTGGTGAACAGGAACATATGTTCCCTGAGCCAATCAAAGTGCCCGTAAGAAAATTACCATGGCTTCAACGAGAAGCCGATGATCATTCCTGTATGCTCTGTGTGTGGGGACATCTAGTAGTAAAAAAAAAAAAAAAAAAAAACACATTAAAAAATACACTACATTTTACACTACATAAATGAAATAATATAACATAATAAATTAAACCCTACTTCCCCCTGCCCTGCCCCCTTTAGTTACCAAAATAAAACACCCCAAAAAAAAAACATAAATAGTTACGTCACTGACTAAGCTTTTCTTTTTTACTATGTGTAAATGCCTATGAGGCTATATTACTGTTATTAATGCAAGTAAGGGCTTGTAATTATTGATTCCTTTGTTTTCCCTTTGAAGTGAATAGAAAGTAAAGTAATTACTGAAAAAAATATCACCCTCAAAAAGCCTAACTTGTGGCAAAGAAAATCAAGGTTTAGATCATTTAGGTGTCATAAGTAGTGATAAAGTTATTGGCACATTAAAGGGAGCACCTATGACAGGTGAAAATTATTCTGGTCCATAAGGGTAAAAACCTCTTAGCGGTGAAGTGGTTAAAGTAACCTGAAGTAAGAACAATATGGAAGGTGGCATAGCTAACTCTGTTAAGTAAATTATATTTACCGGTACCTGGTAGTTGTGTTAAGTACAATACTGTAATACTACACCCATGGCAAATTTCAGAATAGGCATTCTGACTCTAATGGCTGCATTATTGTTAAAAGTGAGACCCACGAGAGTCAAAGAATCAGCAAAATGAGGCGTCAACTGGGGTTCCTTTTTAGAAGAAAGATGGGACAAACTGGGTTTATTTCGCTTGTAAAAAATATGGGTAAGTGGTGACCTAATAAATTCATCAGAGGGCAATACATAAGCCGAGTGTATGAGCTTTTTGTCCCTAGGTTTGTTCAAAGGTCAAGAGGGCATGATCTGCTTATGTAGCAAAAAAGGTTTTGCCACCCATTTAGGAAGGGGTTCTTTACAGTAAGAGCGGTTAAATATGTGGAATATCTTACCACAGGAAGTAGTTATGACAAACTCTGTGTCTGCATTTAAATATGGCTTGGATATTTTACTTGCATGGGAGATCATCCAAAACTATAAATTCTAAATAACTCCTGTCAGAGTTGATCCAGGGATTTTATCTGACTGGCACCTGAAGTTAGGAAGTTAAGAACTTCCCTTTAAAAGTCAATGGGCCAAGCCTTGTAAGAGTGTTTTGCCTTCTCCTAGATCAACTGGAATATGTGTGAGTGCAGAATAGAAATAGACCTAATTTAATTTTTACTTATTTATTTTCTCAAGGCTGAACTTGATGGATGGATGTCTTTTTTTTCAACCAAACTAACTATCTTATTATATTATTAATGAATTTACAAGAAAAACCTAAAAACATTTTAAAATATGATACATCTTATCTCAATAAAGAACAATGTAGGGGAACATATTTTATTGCACACTGAAAGGACTAAAGCTGGCCATACACTGGCCCGATTTGCCGCCGTTTCGACAGCAGATTCGATCACTGGGATTGAATCTGCTGCCAATCGTTCGCGCTACACGCCGAATTTCGATCCATTCCGTCCGATCCCGTCGATCGCGCCGTGCGGAAAATAACCGTCGATCGCCCGCAGGTAAAGAGCGCATCGCGATTGGCGTTCGAGTGCCCGGCGACCGACGCAATAGAGCTGCAATACATTACCTGCTCCGCCGGCGCGACTCCCGGGTCTCCGCTCTTCTTCTCCGCTCTGGTCTGGTCTCCGGCATGCTTCCCTTCTTCCTGTCCCGGCAGGAAGTTTAAACAGTAGAGGGCGCTCTACTGTTTAAACTTCCCCCAGACAGGAAGAAGGGAAGCATGCCGGAGACCAGACCAGAGCGGAGAAGAAGAGCGGAGACCCGGGAGTTGCGCCGGCGGAGCAGGTAATGTATGCGGGATGGGGGGAAGCTGCGGCAGCACCACCACAGATTGTGAACGGTTTCAGGCTGAAATCGGTTCACAATCTGTTTGCAGTAAAGGTTGCCATACGATCCCTCTCTGATCAGATTTGATCAGATAGGGATCTGTCTGTTGGTCGAATCTGATGGCAAATCGACCAGTGTATGGCTACCTTAACATGCATTTCATGGGTGCACTCTGCTTCCTCGGGTCAAGTAAGTTTCTGTAGGTGAGCACAAGCTTGCTTGGAGTGCCAATACCACACTTACTGCCCTATATTAGCACTCCTGCTTGTCTTTTTGTGTATTTTTTTTCTTGGTAGCCTTGTCTTCTGCACCTCATGGTATTTACTGGTGCACAAGTTATGTTGTATTTATTTGTTATTTACCAGTGTCTGTATTATTTACCTATTTTTGTTTCTTACTGTGTATAGTGCCAAAGAAAGTGTTAAATAAAACAAAAAATAAAACAAAACAAAAATATTAAAAACAATTATGTTGATACCTACTTTTACCACTTCCTGTAGATCTTCTTTAAAACAGTAAATGGTGAGTAATCCTGCCAATAACTTTAAAAAATAATATTTTTTGTTGTCTGGATGTAAACACGGGAAGCTGGTGAACATCAGAGTAGAAGTGTCACAACAGATGTGACACAACATGCTGCGGAGGCTGGAGAACTATTTTGAAGAGTTGTACAAGTCTAGAAAGCTCTAAGCTGGAGGATTTATCAGAACGGAGGGCCTCAGGAGGATCGGGCTTCTTCCAGACTGAGAAATCACTAATTCATTGAAGGCTTTTTTAGATACCTGGGGATAAGAAACGTTGGAAAGGACTCATTTTATTTATAACTAGTAGTCATTTGTGAAGTATTACACATTGAACTCATAGTTCAGTACAAAACTTTTATATTTGTTATGACCATAGAACTTTTTAAAACTTTATTTTTGTGTTAACTATTATGATTTGTTTTATTGCAAGATAATCGGTCAATTTAATTTGTAGTCTACATATATTTTACAAAAATTAAAGGGAAACTCCATTGGTTTTAATAAAATGTTTATTTATTTATGTATGTTTGCAAGCTTAAAGAAAATCTGTAATGAAAAGAACTCCCCTGAGGGGTACTCGCCTCGGGTGGGGGAAGCCTCTGGATCCTATTGAGGCTTCCCCTGTCCTTCTCGGTCCCACGGCGGCGGAGAAAATCCTCCCGGAGCAGCGGCGATGTAAATATTTACCTTTTGCCTCCAGCGCAGGCGCAGTATCCGCTCTTCCCACGGAGCTAGGCGAAAATAGCCGATCTCTGTCGGGCCGCTCTACTGCGCAGGCGCAAGTCTCCTGTGCCTGTGGCTATTTTCGCTGATCTCCATCAAAAGAGCCGCAACAGCGCCCCCGCTGGAGCCAGAAAAGGTAAATATTGCACAGGCTGTTGGATTTGTCGCCTGTGCGTTCCGGGGGGCTGCAGCGAGTCCGCCGTGGGACACAGGAGGACAGGGAAGCCTTGACAGGGTCCAGAGGCTTCCCCCTACTGAGGTGAGTACCCCCCAGGGGAACTTTTTTCAGTACAGGTTTTCTTTAAGAAACGTATTTACTTATTTACTGAATACTTCTTTTTAAATGCTCTTTAAGACGGGTGCAGGGTGTCCGGTAAATGAAATTAAGGTGTTGAACTGAAGGGATGTAACATCTGCAGGAATGGCGGCTGGGGACACGCAGGGTGTACCCGCAGCTGCTTTTGTTCACTCTTCCCAGACCTCATCCGTTCTGTCGGCGTCTAGCAGCCGGGAACGGTATTGTCATCAGCTCACAGGGTCGCTGTCTCGCGCGGGGGCGCACGCGGAGACAGGACCTTTATGCTGGGAGAAGGCGCGTCAGCTGACCTGCCGGTCGACTGACGTCAAAAGTGACTCTCGCCGCTCGGATTGGCTGTTTCTGAGCTGGGAGCTCTGCTTCTTAAGCCTCTGTTCTCCATTAGCTAGCTGTCTGCTGTCGTGAATACTTCGTGTTAGCGCTCAGACCTTAGACTAGTATCCGGTGTGCTTTGATCTGGGAGGAAACAAGGGATTTTTACACAAGACTAGGACTATTGTATATTGTTACTATTTGATTACCTGTGTATGATTCTGGCTATTCTCTGACCCTTTGCTTACTGATTCTGTACTTCTGCCTATCTGACCCTTGTTGCTGAACCTCTGCCTGATTACCTACTATTCTCCTGCCTCTCGTTTCTGTACTTATACTGCCTCTCTGTTGCCGAACCTTGCCTGTCTGACCACTACTCTCACCAGTGGTCCTTTGCCACTGGTGAGGTGTTTGTAGTATTACCCACCAGCTCCACTGGTGAGGTGACACTTGTTACTGATAGTACCTTGCCAGCTCCTCTGGTAAGGTCTTGCCAAACTATACAGTTACTGTGTCTGATAGTACCTTGCCAGCTCGTCTGGTAAGGTCTTGTCAAACTATCCAGTCACTTATCTCTGATAGTACCTTGCCAGCTCCTCTGGTAAGGGCTTGTCAACCTATGCAGTTCTATTGTAGCTAGTACCCACCAGCTGCTCTGGTGAGGACTAGCGTTGTTCTCAGTTAGTGCCCACCAGCTCCTCTAGTGAGCACTCAGTACTTACTTATAGGATCTTGCCTTGTACCTACTTCATAGCTACGTTCTCTGTAGTCCCTTACCAGCTCCACTGGTAAAGTCCGGTTAAAGTAAACAGGCACGCATTCTTACAGTACCTTACCAACTCCTCTGGTAAGGTTTTGCTTTATGTAGCCTTACTTGTACGGATAGTACCTTACTAGCCCCTCTGGTAAGGTTCAGTCAAACTATTAAGTACAGTGTTGCTAGGCCTCCCAGCTCCTCTGGGAGGCTCTATCTTCTTATTGTTTACTGTTGCACCAATCACTATCACACAGTACATTGTGAGCAATACTTGCATTATTGGTGATTCTGCAGATCACCACATAATCAGGTATAGTGTCTGCAATATTGGTGATACTGCAGATCACCCAATAATCAGACGTCTGAGTAGCAGCACCCAATCGTTACAAGGGATTTGAAAGAAAAAGGAGGGAAACAGAAAACACCAGATGCACCAATATGGTGTAGTATTTCCAGGCATACAAATATAACTAGTGAAAACAAATCCTTTACTTTCTGATTAGTTAGCCTTTGTACTTTAGTTTGGTGAGCGTTCTCACTCTTTGCCCGTGATAGCCAATGTTGGGCTTGTTGCTGATACTGCGCTCACACCAAGTTGCCGACTTGTGTCTGTATCTTGACTAAGCTTCTTTCAGATTGCCTTATTGTTGCCGACCTCTGTCACGCTAATCTTGGATTACCCATTGCCGACTCAGCTAGTACCCGGATTCCCCTGACTGCTGCCTTGACCGACCCCTGCTTGTAAAAGGACTTCTATGAACTCTACCCGGACTGACTCTGGCCTGTTTGACCACGCATCTGTCTAGTGATTATACTTCAGCCACAGCCTGCTATCTTGTCATAATCTGGATTGCCTAAGCCTATAGGCCTCAGGTGACTATTAAGTATACTGTGTTTGCATTGCTCATTGATGTGTTTGGTGATTGGTGTCTGTCAGTCTGTATGCTACATCTGCCTGCAGGGTATAGTAGTTTTTATTAGGCAGGAGTTTCTGCAGGCGTTAGGGCTGGGCTATAGTCATAGCCTGACAATATATATATATATATATATATATATATATATATATATATATATATATATATATATATATATATATACACAGTATATATCTTTTTGTCCCCACTCAAAAAGGCAGTTGTGACACCGCTATTTAAAAAACCATCCCTAGATCCTACCACACTCGCCAACTAGTGCCCAGTGTCACTTCTCCCATTTGCATCCAAATTACTTGAACACCATATAGATGCAGAATTAAGAAATTACTTATCTGCTAACTCCCTACTCGATCAGTTTCAGTCTGGCTTTTGCTCTAACCACTGCACAGAAACTGCCTTTATTAAAGTGGCCAATGATCTTCTTACAGCTAAATCCAAAGATCAATTTTCCATACTCATCCTTCTTGACCTATCATCAGCATTTGATACTGTCGACCACACCTTGCTCCTACAAATACTTTCAAATGTAGGAATAAAGGGCCTCACTCTCACATGGTTACAGAGGCGTATCTAGAGGGGTGCAGGCATGGCTCATGCCATGGGCGCCACAGCATCATGGGCGCCATGCCTGCTCCTGTCCTGCGCCACCATGCCTACCCCTGTGCCACCCAGTCACTCAGACTGTCACTCAAATCAGATTAATCCTGATATCTGGGGAACATGGCTTTTTTTATTTATTTATGTAGGGCGCACTTGGCTTAGTGTTATAAAAGAGGGCAGAGAGGGAAGAAGAGGAGATTTACAAAACAGTAACTTCCGCAATATTCCGAGCCGAAAAACACAGGCAACCATAACACATGTACACAAGAAAGAATGCTGTTTTTAGTTGGGAAGGGGGCTCTGATGGGGAGGGGGGGGGGGGAAGGACACAATTTCAGTATTTGCCATAGGCTCTATATTACCCAGATACGCCCCTGCATGGTTATCTTCCTACCTCTCTGGACGGTCCTTCACAGTCTCCTACTCAGATCAGATCTCTTCTCCTCATGCTTCGTCTGTCAGGGTTCCTCAAGGCTCTGTCCTTGGTTCCCTTCTCTTTTCCATCTACATGCACGGTCTTGGTGACCTAACTCATTCGAGTTTCAATACCACCTGTATGCAGACGATACACAACTGTACCTCGCGGCCCCAGATCTTAACTCCCTCCTTACACGTGTTCCTGACTACTTGTCTGCTTTATCCTCCTTCATGTCCTCTCGCTTCTTAAAATTTAATATGAGTAAAACAGAACTAATAATTTTTCCACCGTCTCTGTCCACCTCTCTGCCTGAAGTAACTATAAATGTTAATAACACAGCCATAACTTCAGTTCCCAAAGCTCGGTGCTTGGGGGTGATATTCGACTCATCTCTCTCTTTTATTCCTCATGTTCACTCCATAACCAGCTCCTGCCATCTCCAACTCAAAAACATATCTCGCATCCGTCCCTTTCTCACTCAGGACACAACTACAATTTTGATACATGCTCTTATAATATCTTGTCTGGACTGTAATATACTTCTTTGTGGACTACCTTCTAACAGACTGGCCCCGCTCCAGTTGGTACTGAACTCAGCTGCTCGTCTCATATATCTTTCTTCTTGATCTTCCTCTGCTGACCCTCTCTGTCACACTCTTCGCTGCTGCCAATTAACCAGAGGATCCAGTTCAAACTCCTAACCCTAACCTACAAAGCTCTCCACAATATCTCTCCCCGATACTTATCCTCACTAATTTCCAGATACCAACCCAATCCCAATCTCAGATCTGCACATGATCTTCTGTTGTCCTTCTCTAGAATTACCTCCTCACATTCACGTTTAGAAGATTTTGCACGCACTTCACCCCTCCTCTGGAAGGCCCTCCCACAGCACATCCGTCACTTGCGAACCTTTGTTACCTTTAAACGCTCTCTAAAAACTAATTTGTTCTGACAAGCATATGCGCTACCTTAGGCCACTTCCCTTTGTCCTAAGACCAAATTGCACTCCTACTAGATATCCTAAAACACACTGCCTGTATGTGTTTGCTGCATACTACCCCTTCTCTTGTTTCCCCCCATTCCCTTTAGATTGTAAGCTCGCAAGGGCAGGGCTCTCTCCCCCTTTTGGGTCTTGGAAATCAGTATACATTTTATTCATCATGTTACTTTTATCACTGTCATTACCACTTCTGTATTTTGTATCATTTTTTGTATTTTGTCACTAATTATGTATTTTGTATATTGGTGTACACTATTGTCTGTATTATTATGTACCCCATGTTTGTTTCTCACTTTGTACAGCGCCATGGAATATGTTGGCGCTTTGTAAATAAATAATAATAATAATTTTAATAATATATATTTTAATAATATGTTAATGTTTCATGTGCACCGCGCTGTGCGCACGCAAAGTTTTGCGCGCAGGACTTTGCGCACTAGTTTTTTTATCAAAACGATGCTAACCTAGTTAGCACCCTACTTATCACACCCAAAGTCTTTAGGCGTGCTAACTAAGTTAGCACCGCTTTGTGAATCAAGCCCAATGTATTTATTCTTAAAAACGCGAACGCAATCACTGCACAAAGCGATTTTGTGAGTGTTTCGCGTTTTTCCTATACCTTCCATTGAGGCAAATCACCTCAATAATGGTCCATGCGCCGCTTCTCTGAGTGGATCGGGAATGAACCGCTCAGATGTGAACTCTCTCATAGAGAATCATTGCACAAGCGCTTTCAGGGCGATTTTAGAAAAATCACCAGCGCTTAAAGAACTCCAAAAGTGCCTCCAGTGTGAACCAGCCCTTAGAGATAAAACCGGACCCTGCTGTGTGCAACGATCAACGGGATCGGGCCCGTATTGTTTGAATTTTTTCATTCTAAAATATTTTTTATACACAGTGTATAAATTATATTTTAGAATTTTAAAAAATTAAAACAAGACGGGACCCTGGACACTGTAAATGCATATTATGCATACAGTGGTGTGAAAAACTATTTGCCTCCTTCCTGATTTCTTATTCTTCTGCATGTTTGTCACACTTAAATGTTTCTGCTCATCAAAAACCGTTAACTATTAGTCAAAGATAACATAATTGAACACAAAATGCAGTTTTAAATGATGGTTTTTATTATTTAGTGAGAAAAAAAACTCCAAATCTACATGGCCCTGTGTGAAAAAGTGATTGCCCCCCCCCCCCTTGTTAACAAATAACTTAACTGTGGTTTATCACACCTAAGTTCAATTTCTGTAGTCACCCCCAGGCCTGATTACTGCCACACCTGTTGCAATCAAGAAATCACTTAAATAGGAGCTATCTGACACAAATTAGACCAAAAGCACCTCAAAAGCTAGACACCATGCCAAGATCCAAAGAAATTGAGGAACAAATGAAAACAAAAGTACTGTAATTGAGATCTATCAGTCTTGTAAAGGTTATAAAGCCATTTCTAAAGCTTTGGGACTCCATCAAACCACAGTGAGAGCCATTATCCACAAATGGCAAACACATGGAACAGTGATGAACCTTCCCAGGAGTGGCCGGCCGACCAAAATTACTCCAAGAGCGCAGAGAAAACTCATCCAAGAGGCCACAAAAGACCCCAGGACAACATCTAAAGAACTGCAAGCCTCACTTGCCTCAATTGAGGTCAGTGTTCACAACTCCACCATAAGAAAGAGACTGGGCAAAAACGGCCTGCATGGCATATATCCAAGGCGCAAACCACTTTTAAGCAAAAAGAACATTAAAGAGGAACTGTAACATAAAAAGATCCCCTGGGGGGTACTCACCTCGGGTGGGGGAAGCCTCCGGATCCTAATTAGGCTTCCCACGCCGTCCTCCATCCGTCAGGGGTCTCGCTGCAGCCCTCCGTGGAGTCCGGGCAGCGGTGACGTCATTATTTACCTTCCTGGCTCCTGCGCAGGCGCTCTGACGGCTGTCGGCTCCGAACTACACGGAAATACCCGATCGCCGTCGGGTCCGCTCTACTGCGCAGGCGCAAGTTTCCTGCGCCTGCGCAGTAGAGCGGACCCGAATGAGATCGGGTATTTCCGTGTAGTTCGGAATGGAAAGCCGCCACAGCGCCCCCGCTGGAGCCAGCAAAGGTAAATATTGAAATGACAGTCGGCACAGTCGCCGGCTGTTCGGAGGGCTGCGGAGAGACCCCCGTGGGACAGAGGACGGCGTGGGAAGCCTCATTAGGATCCGGAGGCTTCCCCCACCCGAGGTGAGTACCCCCCAGGGGATCTTTTTAATGTTACAGAGTCTCTTTAAGGCTCGTCTCAATTTTGCTAAAAAAACATTTTTAATGATTGCCAAGACTTTTGGCAAAATACCTTGTAAACCGACGAGACAAAATTTGAACTTTTTGGAAGGTGCGTGTCCCGTTACATCTGGCGTAGAAGTAACACAGTATTTCAGCAAAAGAACATCATACCAACAGTAAAATATGGTGGTGGTAGTGTGATGGTCTGGGGTTGTTTTGCTGCTTCAGGACCTGGAAGGCTTGCTGTGATAGATGGAACCATGAATTCTACTGTCTACCAAAAAATCCTGAAGGAGAATGTCCGGCCATCTGTTCGTCAACTCAAGCTGAAGCGATCTTGGGTGCTGCAGCAGGACAATGACCCAAAACACACCAGCAAATCCACCTCTGAATGGCTGAAGAAAAACAAAATGAAGACTTTGGAGTGGCCTAGTCAAAGTCCTGACCTGAATCCTATTGAAATGGTGTGGCATGACCTTAAAAAGGCGGTTCATGCTAGAAAACCCTCAAATAAAGCTGAATTAGAACAATTCTGCAAAGATGAGTGGGCCAAAATTCCTCCAGAGCGCTGTAAAAGACTTGTTGTAAGTTATTGCAAACGTTTGATTGCAGTTATTGCTGCTAAGGGTGGCCCAAACAGTTATTAGGTTCAGGGGGCAATTTCTTTTTCACACAGGGCCATGTAGGTTTGGAGTTTTTTTTCTCACTAAATAATAAAAACCATGATTTAAAACTGCATTTTGTGTTCAGTTATGTTATCTTTGACTAATAGTTAACGTTTTTGATGAGCAGAAACATTTAAGTGTGACAAACATGCAAAAGAATATGAAATCAGGAAGGGGGCAAATAGTTTTTCACACCACTGTATGTACAGAAGCTTCACCCATTATTAGTCTGGAAAATGAGGGAGGGGGGAAGCTACCTGTAGCACAAAGGGAAACTTATTTTTTTTGCTACGGGGTCCCATGATTTCTAACTATTTCTAGCTATACCCCTGCAATCAATTATACTATACATTGAATGGATACTTCAGGGCCCATTCTCACTCACTCAAGGCAAACCGCTAGCGGTTTTGTAAAAACCGCTACAACAAGTAACACACTGCCGGTGTTCTCACTGCCACGTTTGCGGTTAGCGTTAACTGCAAACGTGTTACATGCAGTGGTTTGTAGGTGATTCGCGATTAGCGATCGCGATTAACAGTGTTGCTTGCGAATTTTCGCCCAAGTAATTTTCGCATCAAAAATCCCATTTTCGAATTCGGCGAATTTTTGTGAAAATCTTCTGAAATATTTGCGTTTTCAACCAGCAGTGAAAATTAAAGGAACTTCGCTGTATGCGGACGCTTATGCCCTTATGCGGAAAGTTTTACGCAATAGCCCGCTATATGCGGACGCCTATGCCTTTATGCGGAAAAATGTCCGCAATAATCCGCTAAATATGCGCATGGGTGAACTAATACATGCGTACATTCCACCTTCCAATGCGGAATTGAATACGTATAGAAGGGCAATAATATTTCTACGCATGCGCAATGATCCGTATAGACGCAGTTACTGCACGCGTAGTTGACTTCGCAATACATACGTCAACTACACATAGCGGGCAAAGCTTCGCATAGCGGTACTACGACTACGTGGAAATACGTACGCGATAAACTATGTATTTAATGCGAAAATAACGAGCATTAGGCGAAAATTAACGTGAAAAAATGTGATTGAAACTCTGCATGTCGAAAAAAGATTAGTGCTTTTTTTGGCGAAAATTCGGCGAAAATAATATTTGCATTTTCACTCATCACTGGTGATTAGCGATTGCGATTAGCATGCATAGCATGCTAATCGTGATCGCTCCAAAACTGCCGCAGTGTCCAGTGATTTTTCGGCGTTATCGCGGGAAAATCATTCCCGCAAAACGATTCTTAGATGTGAACGGGCCCTAAGGCATATTACAAATACGTGGTAAGAGTGTACAATCAAGATTTGCATCAATAAAGGGCACCTTTAGTGAATCACCCCCAATATGTCCTTCAGAGCCTCTTACTAACCAGTTCCAGTATCTTATTCCGGTTTCCCTGTACACACTTTCCATGGACCTTGCTTGTCTTGTCCCTGAGTCTTGACACAAGTTACACTTAAAGGTTCCTTTGATTCCTGCCCTTCCACGACAACCCTTTGCGTAGAGCTGTCTTCACTTCACCATTTCTCAGGCAGTAAATATACGGGTTAAACATTGGGGTCAGTGCTGTATACATGATGGTGGCATATTTCCCTTTTTGTGGGGAGGAAGAAGGAGGTTTGAAATACATGGAAACTGCAGAAGCAGAGAAGAGGAAAAACACTGCAAGGTGGGAGGCACAAGTGGAGAAAGCCTTCTGTCTACCCGAAGAAGAATGGATGCGAAGGACTGACATGGTTATACGGGCATACGAAAGTACTGTGAGTACTACAGGGACCAATGCCACCAACGAGCCTTCTGTGAAAATGAGAAGTTCATTGAACAATGTATTGGAGATGGACACCTCCAGGAGAGGTGGAATGTCACAGAAGAAGTGAGGGATGTATACAACTGGATGGAAGTCCAATAGTGTTGTCACCATGGCATGGAGAAGGGCATGCAATGAAGCAAAAGAGCAACATGTTCCACTCATGGACAAACAAGTGTTTCTGTTCATGAGCATTGGGTATCTCAATGGGTGGCATATGGCTACGTATCGGTCATAAGCCATGGCGGCTAGAAGCAAGTTCTCACTGTTGCCAAACGCATGGAAGAAGAAGATCTGAGTGATGCAACTTGTGAAGGAAATTCTTTTATCCCGGGATAACACTCTAGACAATATACTGGGGACAGTGGTGGAGGAGAAGGAGAGGTCCATGAGAGAGAAGTTCCACAACAGTTGGTACATAGGGAAATGGAGATGTGGATCAGCGACTATAACACTCAACATCATAGCATTCCCCGTGAGGGTGGTCAAGTAAATGAGGAAAAAGAGGACAAAGAGAGGGAGACGGAGTGATGGAGATTCTGAAAGACTGAAGAGGAAAAATTCAGCTGCTGATGTCTTGTTCATCAGGACTCTTGGTAGGGCTGTAATAAATGAGCACATAGTCTGTTAGTTTACAGTGATCAATTACATTATGCCTTTGAATGAGGAGGTAAATCATAATATAATCCAATTATCAATGTTCACATCAGGCAGCATGCTGCAGATTCTCGGATTGCTCCGCACAACCAGCACGTGACACAATGGAAACTGTTCCATTTCCGTGCATTGGTTTTTAGTTCGGCCATGGTGCGATGTGTCTATGTAGCCGCATCGCACCGCGTACAGTAGAAACGGGCCCTAAGTGTTCAAAAGACATAATATTATCAATTTTACTGTTTTTGTGTGTTTTATTCTATGTTTAATATATTAGAGCAAAAATGTAGTGTTGAGTTTTCTCCCACCTTAAAGAGACTCCGTAACAAAAATTACATCCTGTTTTTTATCATCCTACAAGTTCCAAAAGCTATTCTAATGTGTTCTGGCTTACTGCAGCACTTTGTACTATCACAGTCTCTGTAATAAATCAACTTATCTCTCTCTTGTCAGACTTGTCAGCCTGTTTCTGGAAGACTGCCAAGTTCTTCAGTGTTGTGGTTCTGCTATGAACTCCCCGTTCCAGGCCCCTCTATGCACACTGCCTGTGTATTATTTAGATTAGAGCAGCTTCTCTCTTCTCTCTTATCTTTTACAAGCTGGATAAATCGTCCTCTGAGCTGGCTGGGCTTTCACATAGTGAGGAATTACAGACAAGGACAAAGCTGTTTGCAGGAAGAAAAGAGCAGCCTGACACTTCAGTGCATGAGAGATGCAGGGGGAAAGAAACACACAAATGATCTCTTGAGATTCAAAAGGAAGGCGGTATACAGCCTGCTTGTGTATGGATGTATGTGTGGACATACTGTACATCAACCTACTTCCTATTTTGGTGGCCATTTTGTTTGTTTATAAACAAACTTTTAAAAACTGTTTTTAACCACTTTTAATGCGGCGGGGAGCGGCGAAATTGTGGCAGAGGGTAATAGGAGATGTCCCCTAACGCACTGGTATGTTTACTTTTGTGTGATTTTAACAATACAGATTCTCTTTAAAGCTACTCACTGGTCATCAATACACATATATTGTATTATGTTTTTCTTTTATAAGAAGATCATCACTATAAACACAAACAACACTGACACTAACTTTAGGTGTACTTTTACTTTTTTTTACCTACTGAACACAAAGGGCCTACGGTAGCGTTCATGTTGTTTCCTCATGCTGCTGATTCTACCCTCAGATTCATTTCCCAGCAACACAGCAGTTAATACTTAGTTCCTGGTGTTTAGGCAGGAATTGGAGGCAGCAGTAGTAGAGCTTATGGACATATTTCTGATCTTTTATTCATAAGATGTTTTTAGCAGGGTCAGTGGCTGGGGGTACAAAGAGAGCACCACAGAGATGTATTGCATACAAGGCTTGGTGCTTTTGCTGTCTTACAATTCTCACCTGGCATCTGTGGCTGTGCAGAGGCTGTGCTCGTCTGCACTCCACAGCGCCATCTGCCGGTGGAAATTGCCCTCTGCTGTTGCATTGCACCTAGCCTGGGTTCACCCATTATACGCTTGTGGAGGGTTTTCGCTGTGTCAGTGCGCATCTTGGGCGCTGACCGCGAAAACGACTCCGCATACGTTACACTCGGACAGCTTTGTTTCTCTGCTCTCACTCTTGACTTTTCCACTGTATTACAATAGATGTTCAACAAACGATTGCTAAGACCTGGAGGAAATTGGTAGTTCCATTTGACAACATCAAAAACAGAATTATCAATTTAATGGTACATGAAAGAATGGCCAGTATAATAGTTGATCATTTGAAAATCTTTGAGAAGTCTGTCTGGAAACATTGGATTGAATTTCTATGTATAAGACAGAGAGAGCTCTTCATGCTAGCCTAGGATGGAGAGGAGAAACCATTTTTTTTCTTGTTTTTTGTTTATTTTGTTACACTGATATTTCTGTTTATTTCGGTGAACTAAGCCTATATAACACGGTTATCTGCTCAAATACATTTTCATTGTTCATTGGACCTGATCCAGTTCATTATGTTTTCTCCAAGGTAATTCTTCATCTTCTGGTTAAAATAACTATTTCACTCTGCAATTAAGAAAGTACCAAAAAGAAGGTGAAATGTACTATCAAAATTATTCTCTTTACCGGAGGCTTAAAGAGACACTGAAGCGATAAAAAAATATATGATATGATGAATTGGTTGTGTACTATGAATAATTTCTAGAAGATTAGCAGCAAAGAAAATATTCTCATACTTTTATTTTCAAGTATATAGTGTTTTTTTCTAACATTGCATCATTCTATAATATGTGCAGATTACACAACACTCAGCATTGAAAATGATTCTTTCAGAGCAGTCTGAACTAATGACCTCTCCTCTAGCAGAGAAATAGAAAACTGTTCACTTACAGTTGAGATAATAAAAGTCAGATAACAGCCCTCTCCAGGACTAACTTAGTCGGAGAGCTTAATGGCTTGTTTGCATAGAGATAACAACTGGAGTTTCTCAACTCTTCCTGTACTGGAAACAATTACACTGATGTATCTGATCTTTGCTACACATACAAATCATAATATCATCATTTTTTTTTCGCTTCAGTGTCTCTTTAAATGGCATTTTATAACCTAGGACAGTGATCTGCAAACTTGGCTCTCCAGCTATTAAGGACCTACAAGTCCCACAACGCTTCTGCCTTTATGAGTGATGACTGCGGCTGTCAGACTCCTGCAATGCATTGTGGGACTTGTAGTTCCTTAACAGCTGGAGAGCCAAGTTTGGAGATCACTGACCTAGGAGGAGAAAACTTAGAGGAAAAAGTAAATTGGGTCAGGCCCATTATTGTTTATTCTGAGACTTAGTTAGGTTCCTATGGGACTGTATGTAAAAACAAATCTATTCAGTAGATGCGATTGTCCAGCAGATATTGTTTATCTCATTTGTCCTTTCTTTCTGCTACATATTTTATATATCTGTTTCATTTAAACACTTTCTTTATACTTACTAAGTTTACTGGTTGAAATATAAAGTAAGGAACTTCAATGTTTGTCTTTTCTAATATTTGAACAATTTAATAAAATGATTTTACATTTTTTTTTTTTTTTTAGAAGTTAAGAGTTGTGTTCCAACCTGAAGCCAAAAACTGGTTAAATCAATTTTGATTATATATGATAAACAAGAAATAAAAACACAAATACATTAAAATATATATTTTGCTATAATAACTTCATACACAATGAATATATACATGGAGGTCTTTTCATAACCGTAACTGATAATTTAGTCTGTAATGTTGGAGGGGGTGAATGAAGGCCCTGAATCAAAACACAAATAACATCCTTTATATTAAAATCCTTTTCACTCTAATCTTTATTTTTGGGCTGTTCTATCCCCAGTGCAGCACATTATGTACATCCCAGGGAGGGTGTCAACACAAACCGTCCTTGGGATAATGAGGTCCTCGGTGACCATAAATTATCCAGAATATTCTACCACTAAACCTGTTGCTTTAAAGATATACACAGCTTCCGATCAAATAAGTGATTCAGGCCATATACAATTGACCATCATTTGCTGACATGGGGAATACAGTTCCACTTTTTTTTAAGAAACTTGTTGTTAAAGCGGAATATAACCCTGCATTTCAACTTTGCTCTAAAACATTATTTACAGCATATTATATGCAACCAGCATTTTTTTTTACTAGACCAGCATTGGAAGGGTTAAACACAGAGGTTTAAAGTTCCATGGGGAGATATGCAGAAGTTCAGATAGATACATTTAACTAAATAGAATGTAACAAGTGATAAATGTCACACACTCTTTGGCTGTCCTCCAGCTCCTTCTCAGTCAGAGAAAGTGAGTCACATTCCACACTTAGATACATTTATGTAAACAAAATGTATCTATGTAAGCTTCGGATGCGTCTGCAGTTCTCTCCAGGAACTTTAAAGCTCTGTGTGTAACCCTTCCAATGCTGGTCTAGTAAAAAAAAAAAATGCTGGTTGCATATAATATACTGTAAATAATGTTTTAGAGCAAAGTTGAAATGCAGGGTTATATTCCGCTTTAATTTTAAGCAGTAACTCATTTTTTTTTTCATTTTAACCAAAGTCATTTTCTCAATCTACATTTTTCACCGTACCTAACATTTTCCCAAAAATAGAATGAATTTTCACAAGGTAAACTTTTTTTTTTGCGAAAATTAAACTTTCTTGAAAATGTTTCTTGAAAATTATTCTTAGTATTTTCTTGCTTGCTGGTTGCTTAAAATGCATTTTATTGATTAGTTGGTAAAATATCACCGAGGAGATGACTAAGTAGAAAAATTGAATTGATTAAAAGGCTAATTTGTTTTGAATATTCTCATCTGCATGTAAATTCTAAAGTTTTGCAAAAATATGGTCATATGCATCATTGCTACTAGGGTTGATCATAACAGCCAAATTCCGTTTTCATCAGAATGGCGCCGATTTCCACGGTTAATAGCAAAGCCCCCCATACATGTTATCGTCACCAGGAGAACCAGGCGCCAAAAGGATAAAAGGAAGCTAAATGAGCTAAAAAACAACAAATTCTTGTTAAATAGAGGAGGTAGTGGTGGACTTACTTCCTCCAAGTAGACACACAACAACTGTAGTAAAGACAGTCAATATATTTTATTTATGACCTCCAAATATGCAATGCGATTTGCAGGTTTGATCCCGCTTCATCAGGCAATAACAACGGAGCAATAGCATATGTGCTCACCAGAGATGCCTGGCTCTTCTACTGACCACATATGCTGTTGCTCCGTTGTTATTGCCTGATGAGGCGGGATCAAACATGTGAAACGCGTTGCATATTTGGAGTTCATAAATAAAATATATTGACTGTCTTTACTACAGTCGTTGTGTGTCTACTTGGAGGAGGTAAGTCCACCACTACCTCCTCTATTTACCAAAAATTTGTTTTTTTAAGCTCATTTAGCTTCCTTTTATCCTCTTGACGCCTCTGTTCTCCTGCATAATATTGAGTCCACCCTGGGTGGAGGGTTGAACCCCCTTTTTCTCATCTACAGAGAGCGACTTCTTATTCCTGAGTGGGGTCAGGAAAATCTCCCCACCTGCCTTTACAGTGGTTGCCTAATGGTAACCCTGGTTTGTGAGTATTAATATTTACTCTATCTAGTAACCATTTACCAGTACATATTACACTATTGGGGCTCTTGGTGTTCCTTGTTTTTATGTTATCATCACCAAACTTGATATATACAGCATGTTAGAGAGAACAGTAAGAACATGGTGAAAAATTGTGAAAAGACCATGTAGTTTTTGAGATAATCGATTTTAACCACTTAAGGACCGTAGGCTTACACCACACTAGTGACCAGGCTATTTTTTTTACAAATTAGGCCACTGCAGCTTTAAAGAGAAACCGTGACCAAGAATTAAACTTAATCCCAATCAGTAGCTGAAGCTGATATCCCCTTTACATGAAAAATCTATACCTTTTCACAAATGGTTTATTGGGGGCTCTGTATGGCTGATATTGTGGTGAAACCCCTCCCACAGGAAACTGTGAGCACAATGGTCCTGGCAGTCATTCCTATCTGTGGACCTCGTTGCATTGTGGAAAATAGCTGTTTACAGCTGTTTCCAACTGCCAAAAAAGCAAGCAGCAGCTACTTCTAGTGGCAACACCTGCCAGCGGTAAGAATGTCACCATGTGATAAATGTCAGAATGTAAATCAGGGAGAGGAAAGATTTTACAATGGGCAAACACTGACTGAATCATTTATACGTAATTATTGTAAAAATGAAGCACTTTTTTTTTATTACACTATTTTCACTCGCTGCAGGGCCATACAACTCGGCACACAAGTGATTCCCCCCCTTTTCTGCCCACCAACAGAGATTTATGTTGGTGGGCTCTGATTGCTGCCGCCATGTTTGCTTATTTGTTTATACATTTTTTTAATACATTTCCCTATTTATTTTTTTCCCACCCTCCCCCCACCAGTCTATGACAGCCGATCACTCCTGTGCCTCCCCAGGGGACAGCAGAGTGACACGGCTGTCCCCAGTACAACGCTGCCTTAGATCGGAGTGCTGTACATTGTAAATAGACAGCGGTTTCACCATCGAACAGTCTCCTAGCGGGAGACTGATGATGGAGCGGAGCTCCGTCATTTAAGCAGGGGTGGGGGGTGAGCGGTCCTGGGGCTGCCGATGCGTTCACGCCAATTGGCATGGAGCTGTCCGCAAGAATTTTAAATTTCAGAGGCAACAAACCTGTAAAATGACACATTGGAACAAGAATGTTCAGAAAATAGTGACCCCCAACAAAATGGCCACCGCGTAATTCCTGGTCCCCAGAGGCCACTTTACAATGACAAAATGAGCGGTTTCCCACATGGATAGGGGGACAAAAGCATCCCTTCTCCTGTCCCCTGGATCCCCTATGGTTTCCCTATCCATGTGGGAAAACTACTCATTCTGCCACTGTAGCGTGGCATGTGGGGACTGGGGATTTCCCAGGCGCCATTTTGTTGAGGGGGTCACTGTTTTCCACTGTTTTGGGAAGCCATATTTCGGGTTTCCTGCAGCCAATGCAATGCATCTTGCAGAGGCTGTTTAAGGCCATTTAGCGCCCGCAGTACGTCGGGATCGGCGGGTGTGCGGGACCTCCTCATACTAGTGCTGAATGGACTTGGAAAGCCCCCGTAATTTGTATTGCATTGGCTGAAAACCTGAAAATTGGTTTCCAAAACAAAAATTTTCAGTACACAGTGATGTCAACAAAATGGCCGCAGGGTAATCCCTGGTCCACGGTGGCCATGTTAGAATTACAGAAGGAATGTTTTTTCACATGGATCAGGAGTTCAAGGGAGCAGGGGAGGGGATACCCTGATCCCATCAATCATGAAAAAAATGCTAATTTTGCAACTTTACTGTGGCCTCCGGGGATTGGGGATTACCCTGATGCCATTTTGTAGACAAAGACATCACTTTACTCCCAAAATTTTTGGATTTATAACCAATTTTCATATACCAGATTAGGTTCCACTCCTCATCACAGGCCATTGTTTTAAAGAACGTGGTACTCGTAACAGTGAAAATTCAGAGTTTTGGCATTTTGCTCGAAACGGCCAAAATCTGATGCGAATTGGCAGGACTCGGGACTGTTCTGATCTGAAAGCTTAACCCTAATTGCGACCGTCTACCACCAAGTAAGGGCAGGTTTTCCTTACAGGCCTATATTCTGTGATTACCATAGGGTGAACTAAATTTGTGAATACCCAACACACATCATTGCATACATCCATAAGAGTTACTGCATATTCAGTTTTATATGGTGCTTGGTTCGGTATTGAATTTTACTTCAATATTAGTGTCCTAGGTGAACTCTGGCTACCCCAACACAATTACTATCATATAATGCAGGGATGAGCAAAAACTACGCCAGTGTGAATTTATGCATCGTAGTTCGCATCTACGCATCGTAGTTCATAGGTGAAGTTTCAAAACTACCTTACGAATAGTTCCGCTACGCATAGCTAACATCCACTATGCGTAGTTAACATGTGTATTGCGTAGTGAACTACGAATGCATTACTCGCGTCTAATTTTCCGCGTGTATGCTTACAAATGTACGCGTTGGAAAGAGGAATATATGCATAGAAGAGTTCCCAATTAATGCGTAAAATTTTCTGCATGTGGGCATAAGCATCCGCATACACTACGCTTGCGTAATTGCGTATTTAACGCGTAGTCTACGAAATGCATACGAAGTTAAGCCGTAGTTTGGCGAAGCGTAATTGCGTAAAACTACGCGTTGTTCCAGCATAACGAAGTTGGCTGACTATGACCATCTCTGATATAATGTGAGTACCCCTTTATTTTCTTCCCACCTTTTCTAATACCCTGATTTATTATCCTTTATAGGGCTCCCATTCTCTCTCTTTTTTGTTTCCCTGGGAGACTTCTCCTCTGACCAGACCCATCCTCAACCAAAAAAGAAGCCTTACTTGCTGGCTGACTGTGTGTTATATACAATATGCTTTAGGTGTACACAGGACCGCATTTGCTATAACCATAAGGCACTGTAGGCATATGCCTACAGGCGCCTGATGATGGAAAGACGGCTCACTCCCCTCCCCAAGTGTCTCCCTTTCGCCTTCCCCATGCAGAATCCTAAGCAGAGCGTAAATAAGAGATTACTCACCTGGATCTCAGCATTCCGCATTCTCAGCATTCAGATCTCCTTTCAGTTTTGGGCTCTTCTAGCTACCTAATTCTAAGCTACCTATGATGAGCAAGGGAACAAACGGACCACATGAAAGTTTTGTAGTTACCCTGCTGGTTACAAGCGCTGTCATCCGGTTACATCACACAGTATTGTATGATGGTCATTCCCCAGATCAGCAGTTCCCAGATCAGTTACCATGTGGTCCAGACTGTGGTTGAGTCCTAACACTATAGTACACTGACACTATAGTCAGCCAAAGCAGCAATAGTGAGGAGCAGTCTGTCCTTATTTGTGGTGAAACAGAAGTTTTGTTGAAAAAAGAAATGTTTCTTCAATATCCCCAATGACTTATTACTGTAGTTTGTTTTTTGAAGCAATAGGATAAACGCCTACAAAATGAATTCTGTGATCTTCTGGATGTTTCATATATAAGTTCATGCTCGTAATGGACAGTTTTGTTGTGTATCATTCCCAAGGAAGAAACGTAGGTCTCGAAAACGTTCTACAGTTAGTCATTAAAGCACATCTGAATTTTGAAAAAAAGAGCCAATTTTTACTTACCTGCGAAATGTTTTCTTTTGTTTGAGTGCATTTAGAGGTTTTAGCAGCATTTTGCCAGATTTTAGACCAAGATTCAAGTGTGGTAGAGGTTTGAAATGCACGGTCCCAATAAAGCATATATTGATGACAATAATAATAGTTATGATGAACTGCATCATTGAACCAGGTGTGGAGCCTCCCTACCAGATAGATTCAAAGTCAGACTTGCGAGAAAACTGCAGTGAAGCAGATATAGAACTTATGGAGTACCTGATTTGTAGGTATTGTAGATAATGGGTATTTTGAAGACCAACACGATCCTTTAGAATGTCGAATGAGTAAAGCTTTCCAGTGAATGGGTCCAATAAGTCTCTAATGAATCTGATACGTTTGAGGTGCCAAATTGAAGAGCATGAGAAATCAAGACCCGGAGAGAATGCTGGGTTACCAAAGATGGGAATAAAGCTTGATGAGGATGATAACATGACAAACCGTCTATTGAGAGAGCGCCAAAGACATATATCTTTTTTTGTCATCTAAACCCCACAATAATGCACAGGGATGATACGGCTTAACCATATGAAATTCTATTTGTGCCCATCTTGCATGGGGGCCCTCGTTCTCCCCAGGCAATCATTTGTCTCACTTGACTGGCCACATAGTAATTATATAGATTTGGAACTGACAAGCCTCCCGCATATCTTTGCAGAGTAAACACTGATTTTGCTATACCATGCCAAATAAAACGGAACATTGCCTGTTGCAAAGGTAAAAAAAATGATCTCGGAATCCAAAATGGAAGCACAGAAAAAATGTAATTCAATTTAGGAAGGGAGCTCATTTTAAAAGCCGCCGTAAAGCCAAACCATGAAATATGATAGCTCTCCCATTTTTTTACATCGGATATTACCCGGGATATAATGGGAGTAACATTATCTTGTACCAGTTGATTGCCCGGCGTTGCCCGGGTATGTATTTCGCTGGTGTTGTTGTAACCCCTAACGCACAATTACTCAATGACCAAGTTTGTGAGCTTTGCCTTCTTTGGCATCAATAATTTACATTCAAATGAAAAAATCTGATTGGCTGTTTGTGGCTCCACCCCCTTTTCTGAATTTGAACCCCAGTCACCCAATAACATACTGTACCAGGTGTGAGGCCTGAGCCATTAACAGTGCAAGAATGGTAGCAATTAACTATTCCCCTTGAAAAGCAATAGGTGAAGTTTGATTCACTTTTGTAGGCTCCACCCACTTTTCTGAATATTAATCTCTGTCACCCAGTGACCAAGTGTGGCAAGTTTTAAAACCCTGCCATTAACAGTATAGAATGGCTGCAGTTTACATTTTCCCAGTGAAATTTGTCATTGTCTCCACCCACTGATGACCCGGCATTGCTCGTGTATGTATTTGACTGGTGTTGGCTCTGCCCACTTTTTCTAACCCTAACGCACAAACACTCAATTGAGATAAACAGAGGAACACCAAGAGCCCCAATAGTGTAGTATGTATTGACAAAGGGGATAATGACAAAGAGTAATAGTTGTTATACTCACAAACATGGGTCACCAATAGGCAACAACTGTGAAGGCAGGTGGGGAGATTATCCTGACCCCACTCTGGAATAAGAAGTCGCTCTCTGTAGATAGTAGAAAAGGGTCGCAACCCTCCACCCAGGGTGGATACAATATTATATACTTACCAAATTTTTGGCTTTTAAGCTCCTTTAAAACCCCTTTTATCCTTTTGGCACCTCTGTTCTCTCCTATATAGCACAAACACTCAATGACCAAGTTTGTGAGCTTTGGGGTCCTTGGCATCAATAATTTGTATATTCCCATAGAAATTAAACAAATCAGATTGGCTGTTTGTGGCTCTGCCCCCCTCCAGCATTTGAACCCCAGTCACCCAATGACCAACTGTAGCAGGCTTGAGGCATCTGCTATTAATAGTGTAAAAATGGCAACAATTTAAATATTCCCCTTGAAAATCAACAGGTAAATTTTGATTGGCTATTATAAGCTCCACCCACTTCCTTGAATATTACTCTCAGTCACCCAGTGACCATCTAGGCATCTAAGTTTGGGAACCCTGCCATAAACAGTGTAAGAATGGCTGCAGTTTACATTTTCCCAGTGAAATTTGTTTTTAGCTCCGCCCACTTTTTGTAACCTGGGCACACAGTCACTACTCAATGACCAAGTTTGTGAGCTTTGGGGTCCTTGGCATCAATCATTTGTATTTTCCCATGAAATGAAACAAATCTGATTGACTGTTTGTGGCTCTGTCCCCTTTTCTGAATTTGAACCCCAGTGACCCAATGACCAACTGTACCAGGTTTGAGGCTTATGCCATTAACCGTGCAAGAATGGCAGCTATTTTAATATTCCCCTTGAAAATCAACAGGTGAATTTTGATTGGCTTTTTTAGGCTCCACCCACTTTCCTGAATATTAATCCCGATCACCCAGTAACCAGCTGTGCAAAGTTTGAGAACCCTGCCATTAACAGTGAAGAAGGGCTGCAGTTTACAATTTCCCAGAAAAATCTGTTTTTGACTCCACCCACATTTTCTAACCTTGGCACACAGTCACTCAATGACCAAAGAAATATGGCTTTTTTTGGCTCCGCCCCTTTAGTGAATTTGAACCCCAGTCACTGATCGGCCGACTGTAGCAGGTTTGAGGCCTCTGCCATTAGCAGTGTAAGAATGGCTGCAGTTTCAATATTCCCATGGAAAATCAATAGGTGATTTTTGATTGGCTCTTGTAGGCTTCACCTACTTTTCCGAATATTAATCCCAGTCACCCAGTGACCAACTGTGTCAAGTTTGAGAACCCTGCCATTAACAGTATAAGAATAGCTGTAAAAAGTTAGTTTTTTGGCTCCGCCCACTATTTCTAACCTTGACATACAGTCACCAAATGACCAAGTTTTATGAGCTTTGGGGTCTTTGGCATCAATAAATTGCATTTTACCATTAAAATTAAACAAATCTGATTGTCGGTTTTTGGCCCGCTCCCTTTTCAGAATTTAAACCCCAGTCTGCCAGTGACTGACTGCACCAGATTCGAGGCCTCTGCCATTAAGAGTGTATGAATGGCAGCAATGTAAATATTCCCCTTGAAAATCAAAGGGTGAATTTTGATTGGCTGCTGTAGGCTCCACCCACTTTCCTGAATATTAGTCCCAGTCACCCAGTGCCCCAACTGTGTCAAGTTTGAGAACCCTGCCAATAACAGAATGACTGAAATCAATCTAACAAATCTGATTGGCTGTTTGTGGCTCCACCCCTTTACTGAATTTAGACCCCAGTCACCCAATGACTAACTGTATCAGGTTTGAGGTCTCTGCCCTTAAAGAGACTCTGAAGCGAGAATAAATCTCGCTTCAGGGCTCATAGTCAGCAGGGGCATGTGTGCCCCTGCTAAAACGCCAATATCCCACGGCTAAACGGGGGTCCTCAACAGCAGCAAAATCTACGACCAAGTTGGTCGTAGATTTTGCAGGGGTGGGTTTGGGGGTGAAGGGACCCTCGTTTAGCCGCGGGATAGCGGCAGTTTAGCAGGGGCACACATGCCTCTGCTGAATATAAGCACTGAAGCGAGATTTATTCTCGCTTCAGTGTCTCTTTAACAGTGTAAGAATGGTAGCAGTTGCAAATATTCCCCTAAAAAGGTGAATTTTGATTGGCTGTTGTAGGCTCTACCCACATTTATGAATATTCATCCCAGTCACCCAGTTGCCAATTGTGTCAAGTTTCGGAACCCTGCCATGTAAAAAAATTAAGTTGTTGGCACCGCCCACTTTTTCTAACCTTGACATACAGTCAAACCTGATTAACTGTTTGTGACTCCGCCCTTTTCTGAATTTGAACCCTAGTCACCCAGTGACTGACTGTATCAGGTTTGAGGCATCTGCTATGAACAGTATAAGAATGGTAGCAGCTTAAATATTCCCTTTGGAAATGAAAAGGTGAATTTTTATTGGCAGCTGTAGGCTCCACCCACCTTTCAAAATCTTAATTCACCCAGTGACCAACTGTGCAAAGTTTGAGCTCCCTGACATTAACGGTGTAAGAATGGCTGCAGTTTATATTTTCTCAGTAAAATTTGTTTTTGGCTCCGGCCACTTTTTGTAAACTGGACACACAGTGTCAGAATCCGCTCTGCTGGTCTTGATTCTCTGGACTGTGTTGTTTCCTATGCAGTTTGCATAGTGCACTCCAGGGAAAAGAGACCTTTCTGTCAGTTTGAAAGGCTTACTGATTTGCATCCACTTGTCATGCAAATTGCTTATCTGCTTCCTTTGAAGGTTTCTAGTATAAATGTCATTTCCTCCCAGAATTCCTTGCTCGACATAGTTCCTCATTAGGGAAACGTATCTTGGACCCTCAGCATCTTGTTACTATGTTCTAGTGTAGTTAATTCTTGGGGAGTGCTCCTTGCATTCCTATTAGTGCAGTCAGCTTGTGTATAATTTGTACTGCCTATTCTGTCTTGTCTTGTCTGTGCCATTGCACTATCGCCAGCGGTGGCTGAAAGTGAATCGTTCTGTCCTGTTCCTAGATCGCATTTGCCCTAGCGTTAGAGGCGATGGATCTCTCTTCTCTATACCTTGGAGTTTAACCTTAGCTGCGGTTGCTACTGTTTACTCCTTCTGTCTGTCTTGTCTGGAACCAACGCTTGCTGTTGTCTGGGTGAGGCAACCGATTAGCAGGCGTTCGCGTTATCTGTTTGTTTTCATTTTCCGTGTTTCATTTGTTAGTGAGGGTTGGTACGTTTTGTCGCTGTTGCACTTAACATGCGGTGACCGCGTTTAGCTAGTTTGTTTGTTATTTTCCTTGTCGTTCAGATTGTGGTGATTTGCTGTGTCTTCCTTACTCAGTTCACGCTCTGTCTTTACTCAGTCTTGTGTCGCTGATAGCTATCGCCTCTCTTGCGATTAGCTTTCTTACTCTGGTCTGTTCTGATGTGATATGTCTACCGTCGCTGGGTGGCGACTGGATTGGTGGACATTCACGTAGTCTATCTCTGTTCTTGCTTTCTTCTGAGCTGCTACTTTGTTGCCCTGTCTTGCTCAATCGTACAATTCCAACCTGGCATCTGTGGCTGTACAGAGGACTTATCCCTCTGTACTCCACAGCTCCATCTGCTGGTTAGAATTCTCTTCTACAAATCTATACTGGGTACTTTGCTTCCGTGACTGTGGCGATTTCCTTCTGCTTCAGCGCACATGGTGTGCGCTGACTGGAAATGGCCCGCAGATCGTTACACACAGTCACTCAATGACCAAGTTTGTGAGCGCTCAGGTTCCTGGTATCAAAAATGTGTGAATGGAAGAAGTTTATCCACCAAGGAAATCTGATTGGCTGTTTTCGGCCCCACCCCTTTAGTGATTTTGGACCCCATTCACCCAATGACCGACTGTAGCAAGTTCGAAACCTCTGCCATTAAAAGTGTAAGAATAGCAGCAGTTTAAATATTCCCCTTGAAAATCGATAGGTGAATTTTGATTGGCTGTTGAAGGCTCCACCCACTTTCTTGAATATTAATCTCATTCACCCAGTGACCAAGTGTGGCAAGTTTGAGAACCCTGCAATTAACAGTGTAAGAATGGCTGCAGTTTACAGTTTCCCATTTAATCCCATGATTGGCTGAAATTTGATTGGCTTTTTATGCTCCGCCCACTTTTCCTGGATTTGTAACCTCGGTCACCAAGTGACCAACTGTGCCAAGTGTGGGGACTCTGGCTTGATTACTGTGAGAATGGCAGCCTTTTACATTTTTTCCATTGACATGAATGGGTGAAATCTGATTTGCTGTTTGTAGCTCCGCCCAGGTGTGTGCAGGGGGGACGCGAGACCCCCAGAATATATCATCCCAGGTAGTAAGGGATCTGTATACCAAGTTTCGTTCAAATCGCACACACGCACGCACGCACGCACGCACGCACATTTATATATATAGAGATTAAGTGGGAAGAACAGTTTGGGATTTGGATACCCAAATATTTTAATTCATTAGTCTACCATCTATAAAATAAGCTAGAAACTAGATGTCAGGGCTTCCATAATTGGAGTCGGTAGGTGGAGTGGAAGAAGCTCTGATTTGTTATCATTTATTTTATAATTTGATAGTGACCCATTCAGTGGCGGCGCTACACTGGGGCTTACCCAGGCTTAAGCCCCAGCTGACAAGCTGTCAGCCCCTGCAGAAGCGGAGAGAAGAGGAAGCCGTGTGGACAGCGGCGGAGAAGGGGGCCGTCTCCCCCCCTTCCCTCACCTTGGGGCTCCCACTCTCTGCCTCGCTCCCGGCTCCCCCCTCAGATATCAGCGGCTGGCGTCAGAAGACTCACTTTCTTCCCAGCGAGGCTGATCTGTGCGCCGCTCTGGTCTAGTCTAGACCAGAGTAGCGGCGCACAGATCGATCTCTCTCTCCCGCGCTGGGAAGAGAGTAAGTCTTATGACCAGCCAGCCGCTGATATCTGAGGGGGGAGCGAAGCAGAGAGTGGGAGCCCCGCTGTCCACACGGCTTCCTCTTCTCTCCGCTTCCACCCCTCCTGGCCTGGGGACACCTATGGTAAGTCCTACCTACCTATACTGGGGACAACTATACACCTGGCTACATATACTGGGCACATATACCCCTGGCTACATATACTACTGGGCACATATACCTCTGGCTACATATACTGGGCACACATACCCCTGGCTACATATACTGGGCATATATACCCCTGGCTACATATACTGGGCACACATACCCCTGGCTACATATACTGGGCACACATACCCCTGGCTACATATACTGGGCACACATACTCCTGGCTACATATATTGGGCACACATACCCTTGGCTACATATACTGAGCACACATACCCCTGGCTACATATACTGGGCACATATACCCCTGGCTACATATACTGGGCACATATACCCCTGGCTACATATACTGCGACATATACCCCTGGCTACATATACTGGGCACACATACTCCTGGCTACATATACTGGGCACACATACCCCTGGCTACATATACTGGGCACACATACCCCTGGCTACATATACTGGGCACACATACCCCTGGCTACATATACTGGGCACACATACCCCTGGCTACATATACTGGGCACACATACTCCTGGCTACATATACTGGGCACACATACCCCTGGTTACATATACTGGGCACATATACCCCTGGCTACATATACTGGGCACATATACCCCTGGCTACATATACTGGGCACATATACCCCTGGCTACATATACTGGGACATATACCCCTGGCTACATATACTGGGCACACATACCCCTGGCTACATATACTGGGGACATCTATATCATTTACTGGTGAAAGGCTGTCTGTCATTATGTGCATTAACTGGTGAAACACTGTCTCTTAATACATGCATTTTTTGGTGAAACGCTGTCTCTCATTACGTACATTTAGTGGTGAAAGGCTGTCTCTCATTACGTGCATTTACTGGTTAAAGGCTGTCTCTTATGTGCATTTAGTGGTGAAACGCTGTCTCTCATTACATGCATTTACTGGTGAAAGGCTGTCTCTCATTACATGCATTTACTGGTGAAAGGCTGTCTCTCATTACATGCTTTTACTGGGGAAACGCTGTCTGTCATTATGTGCATTAACTGGTGAAACACTGTCTCTCATTACGTGCATTTACTGTTGAAAGGCTGTCTCTTATGTGCATTTAGTGGTGAAAGGCTGTCTCTCATTACCTGCATTTACTGGTTAAAGGCTGTCTCTCATTACATGCATTTACTAGGGAAAGGCTGTCTCTTATGTGCATTTAGTGGGGAAAAGCTGTCTCTCATTACGTGCATTTTCTGGTGAAAGGCTGTCTCTCATTACATGCATTTACTGGTGAAAAACTGTCTCTCATTATATGCACTTACTAGGGAAAGGCTGTCTCTTATGTGCATTTAGTGGGGAAAAGCTGTCTCTCATTACGTGCATTTACTGGTGAAAGGCTGTCTCTCATTACATGCATTTACTGGTGAAAGGCTGTCTCTTATGTGCATTTAGTGGGGAAACGCTGTCTCCCATTATGTGCATTTACTGGTGAAAGGCTGTCTCTTATGTGCATTTAGTGGGGAAACGCTGTCTTTCATTATGTGTATTTACTGGTGAAACACTGTCTCTTATTACATGCATTTACTATTGAAAGGCTGTCTCTCATTACATGCATTTACTGGTGAAAGGCTGTCTGTCATTACGTGCATTTATTATTGAAAGGCTGTCTGTCATTACGTGCATTTACTTCATATTTTTTTTTTAATATAACTACATTAGCTGGTACAACTACATTAGTTAGCCCCGCCCACATTATGTCATGACCACGCCCACTCCCGTCGCCGCGGCACAAGTTCCCTCCCTTGAGCCCCGCCAGCCAGCCATTGTGCCCCTTTCGAGCCCCCCCAAAATTCTAAAGCTGGAGCCGCCGCTGGACCCATACCGGGAGAGCTCTGCATGCAAGTTAGAAAGCGAGATGAGAGGGTTTGTCATGGATAATAATACATCATCCGCAAACAATGAGATCTTAAAGGTAGACTTATCAATGGTGATACCCGATATGTCAGGGTTGTCCCTTATCCTTGAAGCCAGAGGATCAATAGATAGAGCAAATAGTGGCTAGTTGCCAAACAGAGTGGTTAGCTTAGGGACAAGGGGTTCTCTGAATTTCTTGTAGTATGCTATTGTGAAGCCGTCAGGCCCTGGTGCCAAAACCTCAATGATTTCTTCACTATTTCCTGATTGAGAATCTCTAGTTGAGAAGTGGAAACTTTGGAAAGTTTTGTGGACTGTAAGTAAGAGGAAATATCTTTTCGTTTTTTAGCTTAGAGTCTTTATATAGATTACTAGCTGATTGCCCGGCGTTGCCCGGGTATGTATTTGGCTGGTGTTGGCTCCGCCTACTTTTTCTAACCCTAACACACAATTACTCACTGACCAAGTTTGTGAGCTTTGCGGTCTTTGGTATCAATAATCTGCATTGAAATGAAACAAATCTGATTGTGTGTGTGTGGCTCCACCCCTTTTTCTGAATTTGAACCCCAGTCACCCAATAACCAACTGTACCAGGTTTGAGGCCTGTGCCATTAACAGTTCAAGAATGGTAGCAATTAAATATTCCCCTTGAAAAGCAACAGGTGAAGTTTGATTCACTTTTGTAGGATCCACCCACTTTTCTGAATATTAATCCCAGTCACCCAGTGACCAACTGTGCAAAGTTTAAAAACCCTGCCATTAACAGAATGGCTGCAGTGTACATTTTCCCAGCGAAATTTGTATTTGTCTCCACCCACTGATGACCCAGCATTGCCCGGGTATGTATTTGACTGGTGTGGGCTCCGCCCACTTTCTAACCCTAACACACAAACACTCAATGACCAAGTTTGTGAGTTTTGGAGTCCTTGGCATCAATAATTTGTATATTCCCATAGAAATTAAACAAATCAGATAGGCTGTTTGTGGCTCCACCCCTCTCCAGCATTTGAACCCCAGTCACCCAAAGACCAACTGTAGCAGGTTTGAGGCATCTGCTATTAACAGTGTAAAAATGGCAGCAATTTAAATATTCCACTTGAAAATCAACAAGTGAATTTTGATTGGCTATTATAGGCTCCACCCACTTCCCTGAATATTAATCTCAGTCACTCAGTGACCATCTGGGCAAAGATTGGGAACCCTAAAATAAACAGTGTAAGAAGGGCTGCAGTTTACACTTTCCCAGTGACATTTGTTTTTGGCTCCGCCCACTTTTTGTAACCTGGACACAAAGTCACTACTCAATGCCCAAGTTTGTGAGTTTTGGGGTCCTTGGCATCAATAATTTGTATTTTCCCATGAAATGAAACAAATCTGATTGACTGTTTGTGGCTCTGTCCCCTTTTCTGAATTTGAACCTCAGTGACCCAATGACCAACTGTACCAGGTTTTAGGCTTGTGCCATTAACAGTGCAAGAATGGCAGCAATTTTAATATTCTCCTTGAAAAGCGACATGTGATTTTTGATTGGCATTTTTAGGCTCCACCCACTTTTCTGATTATTAATCCCAGTCACCCAGTAACCAGCTATGCTAAGTTTGAGAACCCTGCCATTAACAGTGAAGAAGGGCTGCAGTTTACAATTTCCCAGAAAAATCTGTTTTTAACTCCACCCACTTTTTGTAACCTTGACACACAGGCACTACTCAATGACCAAGTTTGTGAGCTTTTGGGTTCCTGGCATCAAAATTGTGCTAATGGAAGCAGTTTATCCAGCAAAGAAATCTGGCTGTTTTTGGCTCCGCCCCTTTACTGAATTTGAACCCCAAACACTTAACGACCGACTGTAGCAGGTTTGAGGCCTCTGCTATTAACAGTGTGAGAATGGCTGCAGTTTCAATATTCCCCTTGAAAATCAATAGGTGAATTTTGATTGGCTCTTGTAGGCTCCACCTACTTTTCCGAATATTAATCCTAGTCACCCAGTGACCAACTGTGTGAAGTTTGAGAGCCCTGCCATTAACAGTGTAAGAAAAGCTGCAGTTTACATTTCCCCATGTAAAAAGTTAGTTGTTTTTGGCTCTGCCCACTATTTCTAATTTTGACATACAGTCACTTAACCTATTTTGGTTCCTGGACGTAGTTTCTACGTCCAGGAACCATGCGCGCTACCGCGCGCCCCCGCGGCCGATCGCGCGCATGCACGCGCACTCCCGGCCGCAGATTCGGTAGCCAGGGAATCAATGTATCGGTCTACGGTGACCGATCATTGATTCCTCTCCCCCGCTGAAAAAGCGACAGCTTCTCTTGGAAGCTGCGCCTTTTCTGGCCGTTCCCTCTGCGATGAGTCACTCTAAGCGTGTGTTACGCTTAGAGTGACATCATGTAAACAAACTCATGGCCGCCATCTTGTGGCCAAAAAGTAATACTACACCTGTAAAAAAAAAATTTTTTTTAAATTAACACACATTTACATTATCAATCTATTGTTTACCTCCCACCCTCCCAAAACTACCCAAATAAAATGTTTACAATAAAAAAAAAAAAAAACATTACAATAAAAAAAAAAAACATGTAAATATTTACCTAAGGGTCTAAACTTTTTAAATATCAGTGTAAAGATGAAATATTTCTATATTTTTTTTATTTTAAACTTGTAAATAGTGATAGATGCAAAACAGAAAAAATGCACCTTTATTTCCAAATAAAATATTGTCGCCATACATTGTGATAGGGACATCATTTTAATAGTGTTATAACCGGGACATATGGGCAAATACAATACGTGAGTTTTAATTATGGAGGCATGTATTATTTTAAAACTATAATGGCTGAAAACTGAGAAATAATGAATTTTTTCCGTTTTTTCTTATTCTTCCTGTTAAAATGCATGTACAGTAAAGTGGCTCTTAGCAAAATGTACCCCCCAAAGAAAGCCTAATTGGTGGCGGAAAAAACAAGATATAGATCAGTGCATTGTGATAAGTAGTGATAAAGTTATAGGCTAATGAATGGGAGGTGAACATTTCTCACGTGAAAACGACGGAACCTGAATGGGTTAATGAGTAATGACCAAGTTTATGAGCTTTGGGGTCTTTGGCATCAATAAGTTGCATTTTACCATTGAAATTAAACAAATCTGATTGGCTGTTTTTGGCCCGCTCCCTTCAGAATTTAAATTTCAGTCTCCCAGTGACTGACTGTAACGATTGTGGAACTTTCCCCGTGATCAGCGCACAACGCGTGCGCTGACACGGCGGAAATCCTCCACAAGCGTATAATTTGCAGGAACCCAGCAAAAGGTGCTACGCACCCGTAGAGGGAAAATTCCTGTCGGCAGATGGCGCTGGGGAGTGCAGAGGAACCAATCCTCTGTACCTCCACAAATGCCAGACAGGAATTGTACAAAACGCAGAACGCAATCGCAAGAGAGGCGATTGCGAATGAGAATGAGCAAAGGGACAGGTTGTATGTGTGTGTGCCAATCCAGTCGCCACCCCGCAACCGCACACACACAACAGCAGATATGAAATAGGAACGCGATCGCGAGAGGTGCGATCGCCAGACGAGACACAAGGCAGATCAGAACAGAATACGAGGGTAGCAAAGGCACAGCAAATAATACAATGAGGAGATACGGAAAATAACAAATGCTAGCTAACCGCGAACACCGCACTCATTCGCAACAGTGCACGCGGTTATGCGCGGTCTCCACGTGATAAGCACAATAGAGACAAGCACGCCTAACTAACCATTAACAGACAAACATGAAACACAGGACGCGAGCGCTTGCTTAACGGTTACCTCACCGAGCCTCCAGCAAGCGTAGCAGACAGACACACGAAAACAGGGACAAGCGAGAGATAGGATCCACAGCACTAGCGAAAAGTGGCTAGCGCGATCCAAGTACAGAGTAGCAGAACAGAAGGATCCCCAGCGCCAGCGAAAAGTGGCCAGCGCGATCCCAGAAGACAGAACAAAAGGATCCCCAGCGCTAGCGAAAAGTAGCTAGCGCGATCCCAGGAGACAGAACAGAAGGATCCCCAGCGCTAGCAAAAAGTAGCTAGTGCGATCCCAGGAGACAGAACAGAAGGATCCCCAGCGCTAGCAAAAAGTAGCTAGTGCGATCCCAGGAGACAGAACAGAAGAGATAGCTGGTAGCAACCGCTGCACCAGCTATACTCCAAGAACAGAGATCAGAACCATTTCCTGTCAACCACCATAGGGACAGGACAATGGCAAACAGGCAAGACAAGACAGAACAGGCAATACAGATAATACAATCCTAACAGCACTAGGGAAATCTGCCTAGCGCAGATTTAGGAATTACTCTAAGCTGATGTTCAAACAGAGAGCAAGGCTGACACCCCACCAGGAGTGTTACATAGGACGAAATCCTTATGAACAGCGAGGCATTGTGGGAAAGACATAGTACTTATAGTACACGCCTCCAATGAATGTGGCCAGGCAATTTGCATGACAACGTATGCAAATTCCTCTGCAAGCACAGGCTGCAAAACTGACAGAAGCTGTTCTTTCCAGAGTCCTGCAGCATGCAAACCTACACAATGGTCAAAAGGCTGGCTGCCTGCACAGGCAGCTGAGCAAATCATCACAGTACCCCCCCCTCCAGGGTCGAATTCCAGACGACCCTCAAAACTGCTATTAGCAACAGACTCAAACTGAAGACTCATGAAGGTCAGGACAGCCCGACAAGGTCCAATTCCAGAGTCAGTCCACCCGAAACCGACCTCATCGGAAACAGAAGCCACCGAAACATGCCTATCAGTACCACCAGTCTCAGTATAACACCCATCAGGACTGTGAACGCCAGAGAAGAAGTCATCGACACCCTCCAGACAATACCCACCACCTTCCAAGGAGCGTCCGAAAATACCAAACCTGCCACAATACCTGTTCGAAGTGTCCCTTACAACACAAAAGCCACCGTTGATCTTATCCAGGGGACCAAGCAAAATTTCTCCCGGAATCTCCCAGAACCTTTTGAAGCTCCACAGAGATCCCAAGAGGGCAGAACAATCACCAGGCTCACATGGAGAATTACCAAGAACCCCCATGGAACCAATGACAATTCCGGATTCAGAATTACGAGGACACCCATCAAGATCAAGACTTTCAGGGACCACTTCTGGGCATGCAAGCAGGCAGGCTAAATCAGAGCATGTCTCCACCGAGGAAGCATCTGAGTACGCTGGTAACCGAGGCACACTTGGGCTTTCTGGGTCACAGAGCACACTGGGGTACACCAGCACAGGAGAAACCTCAGGACATGTCGGGGAACTGCCAACCTCAGAGTCCGGCACGAGGAAACCAAAACCAGAACTGGGCAGAGAATCATCACGAGCAATGGTCTCAAGCACTGGACTTTCAAAAGAAGACTCGGATTCAAATTCGGAAATTTCTGTGACTGTAATATCATCATTGACTACACATGACTGAAGCTCCACCAGAGCTGAAAAGGTAGCCAGCAAGGCAGCAATGCCTACGGAAGAGGGCAACACCTCAGAAAGACTTAGGGGACAGGAGACATCTCCTACAAGTTCTGCACCCTTTGGGAGGAACTCGGAGACCTCCAGAACATCAAACAAGACCTCAGGAACATCATTTTTCAAGTTTTCTAGGAAGGATTCTGAACTATCCATGTTACAGGGCAAAACTGGAACTTTATTTTGTGGACAGGGCAGATATCCCAGGAATGGTTCCACCATAACCTGAGACTGGATCTCATCATCATGAGGGGAATGTACAGGTATATTTACTGGAACACACACTGACTCCCTAACTTCATTCTCACTGTACCCAGAATTCTGTGTGGCAGTCAAACTAGCTTTGAACTCCAAAACTGCAGAGAAACAAGTAAAAATAGCAGCAATACCTAGACGAGCCTCTAGGGGCAGGGCAGGAGATATTGTACAAGGCAATGTTGACTCATCCAGAGTACAGGGTGGAGAGTCAAAACTTCCCTCAGAGCAAGAAAGGGACTCACAAATGTCAGTGTGATTGGACATCATATTGTTATTCATGGTACAGGGCAGGTTCAGAGAAAGCGTCTCTGAATAAGGCAAAGAGGGTTCAGCATCAGATTCGCAAAACCGAAGCGCTGTCTCACTCTTAGATTCGGCTAACAATGTCGAATCCGAGGAATCAGAACGCAAAACCTGCGAATCAAAATTCACTTTAGGTTGTGAAACTGACGCTTCTATAGCGCAAACCTCCGCGATCTGCGGAGCAGACTGCAAGGCATCTAGGACCGAAACGATGGAGCAACTGTCCCCAGGCAACGGGCCCTTACAGGTGTGAACAGGGTGAGACAGAGACTCATCTGCAGAAGAAATAGTGACATCAACAGGACAAACTTTATTAGGCATATTAAATCTACCTTTGACGCTGCATAGTCGAGAACTTTTCCCCATAGCAGGGTCACAGACGGAAGATCTCAAAGATCTGTTTCTAAATGACAAAGGATCCCACACATCCTTGAGGAAACCGGCAGACTCATGCCGATCACAATCTGCAGGAACATCCGAGAAACAGGCATCAGATCGCACAGATTCAAACTGCACACTGTCAGGAGCGAATCCTTCAGGATTCGCACAGGAATCAACCACAGCGGCACACTCATTCATTTCAGATTGCACAAAGTCAAGACTCACATGCTTTACCCCAGAAAGGCAGGAACAATCATCCGACAACGATGTCTCTTTATTGGAATCAATTGGTTGGTGTGTGTGCAACTCATCCAAAATCGTTTGCCATACATAGATCACCAGATCCACATCATCCTTGTCACATTCATCGGAATCAATCAGAAGGTACATAGAGTCAAGACAAGCATTCAAGACATCTTCGCTTTTTGCGATGTAAAAATCGCAAAAGGCTTTCCAATCAAAATCGAATTCCTCCAGCAAGGCCCCAACATCCCAGGAAGCAAATGGGGGTTCAAACAGGCCAGTATCAAGATAATCTCCATAGGGTTGGAGTTCAGGAAAAAGAACAGATTTTTTAACTGCTTTAATGTAGTGTGCGATCCTACCTATAGCAGGATCCACATAAGCTTTGGATTGGGGCAAAAAAGCCAGAGACGGAACAACATCATTACAAACATCAATAGGAAGTGTTTTATTCCGATGCTTGCGTCTTTTAGTTTTTCTCTTTTTCGCCATTTTGCATGTCTGCTGTTTAAAACCTGAAGTGGCAACAGACACATTGAACTGATTGTCATACTGAAAAGTTTTGCATGGAAGGGAAAGATCAGCTGACTTATCAGCAGCTACACACTCAATCAGAGCAGGTGGTAAGCCAGGCAGTTTAAACCAGTGAGAGAATATCACTGCAAGCAACTGATATAGATTACCATTCCAAGAATTGATTTTTAACAGATTATATGCCCAGGTGAACAAATCGTCTTTTAAGAGCACATAGGCAAACAGAAGAGCCGACGTGGACGGATCAGAAATCTGAAAGGTGGGATTCAGACAAAACCTCACACATTCAGAAAGAAATTCCGCCTTGGTCTCTGAATTAAAGGGAAGGTCCAAGCAAAAAAAAAAAAAATGAGTTTCACTTACCTGGGGCTTCTACCAGCCCCATGTAGCCATCCTGTGCCCTCGTAGTCACTCACTGCTGCTCCAGTCCCCCGCTAGCAGCTTGCTGACCTGGGAGGTCAGGGCCGCATTGCGTACATTTTTACGCATTCCCGCTAGTGCAGGAACATTAACATATACATTTTTACGCGTTAGTGGTGCAACGCATACATTTTTGTTCCTGCACTAGCTGGAATGCGTAAAAATGTATGCAATGCGGCCCTGACCTCCGAGGTCAGAAAGCTGCCAGCGGAGGACTGGAGCAGCAGTGAGTGACCACGAGGGCACAGGATGGCTACATGGGGCTGGTAGAAGCCCCAGGTAAGTGAAACTCATTTTTTTTTTTTTGCTTGGACCTTCCCTTTAAGCCTTTTAAAGCTCTTAAAGACACAGGACCCAAACTCGACAAAATCGTACAAATCGGAATTTCCATCTACACTGGGGTTTTGGGTTGGGCTGTTCATACTGTAACGATTGTGGAACTTTCCCCGTGATCAGCGCACAACGCGTGCGCTGACACGGCGGAAATCCTCCACAAGCGTATAATTTGCAGGAACCCAGCAAAAGGTGCTACGCACCCGTAGAGGGAAAATTCCTGTCGGCAGATGGCGCTGGGGAGTGCAGAGGAACCAATCCTCTGTACCTCCACAAATGCCAGACAGGAATTGTACAAAACGCAGAACGCAATCGCAAGAGAGGCGATTGCGAATGAGAATGAGCAAAGGGACAGGTTGTATGTGTGTGTGCCAATCCAGTCGCCACCCCGCAACCGCACACACACAACAGCAGATATGAAATAGGAACGCGATCGCGAGAGGTGCGATCGCCAGACGAGACACAAGGCAGATCAGAACAGAATACGAGGGTAGCAAAGGCACAGCAAATAATACAATGAGGAGATACGGAAAATAACAAATGCTAGCTAACCGCGAACACCGCACTCATTCGCAACAGTGCACGCGGTTATGCGCGGTCTCCACGTGATAAGCACAATAGAGACAAGCACGCCTAACTAACCATTAACAGACAAACATGAAACACAGGACGCGAGCGCTTGCTTAACGGTTACCTCACCGAGCCTCCAGCAAGCGTAGCAGACAGACACACGAAAACAGGGACAAGCGAGAGATAGGATCCACAGCACTAGCGAAAAGTGGCTAGCGCAATCCAAGTACAGAGTAGCAGAACAGAAGGATCCCCAGCGCCAGCGAAAAGTGGCCAGCGCGATCCCAGAAGACAGAACAAAAGGATCCCCAGCGCTAGCGAAAAGTAGCTAGTGCGATCCCAGGAGACAGAACAGAAGGATCCCCAGCGCTAGCAAAAAGTAGCTAGTGCGATCCCAGGAGACAGAACAGAAGAGATAGCTGGTAGCAACCGCTGCACCAGCTATACTCCAAGAACAGAGATCAGAACCATTTCCTGTCAACCACCATAGGGACAGGACAATGGCAAACAGGCAAGACAAGACAGAACAGGCAATACAGATAATACAATCCTAACAGCACTAGGGAAATCTGCCTAGCGCAGATTTAGGAATTACTCTAAGCTGATGTTCAAACAGAGAGCAAGGCTGACACCCCACCAGGAGTGTTACATAGGACGAAATCCTTATGAACAGCGAGGCATTGTGGGAAAGACATAGTACTTATAGTACACGCCTCCAATGAATGTGGCCAGGCAATTTGCATGACAACGTATGCAAATTCCTCTGCAAGCACAGGCTGCAAAACTGACAGAAGCTGTTCTTTCCAGAGTCCTGCAGCATGCAAACCTACACAATGGTCAAAAGGCTGGCTGCCTGCACAGGCAGCTGAGCAAATCATCACAGTACCCCCCCCTCCAGGGTCGAATTCCAGACGACCCTCAAAACTGCTATTAGCAACAGACTCAAACTGAAGACTCATGAAGGTCAGGACAGCCCGACAAGGTCCAATTCCAGAGTCAGTCCACCCGAAACCGACCTCATCGGAAACAGAAGCCACCGAAACATGCCTATCAGTACCACCAGTCTCAGTATAACACCCATCAGGACTGTGAACGCCAGAGAAGAAGTCATCGACACCCTCCAGACAATACCCACCACCTTCCAAGGAGCGTCCGAAAATACCAAACCTGCCACAATACCTGTTCGAAGTGTCCCTTACAACACAAAAGCCACCGTTGATCTTATCCAGGGGACCAAGCAAAATTTCTCCCGGAATCTCCCAGAACCTTTTGAAGCTCCACAGAGATCCCAAGAGGGCAGAACAATCACCAGGCTCACATGGAGAATTACCAAGAACCCCCATGGAACCAATGACAATTCCGGATTCAGAATTACGAGGACACCCATCAAGATCAAGACTTTCAGGGACCACTTCTGGGCATGCAAGCAGGCAGGCTAAATCAGAGCATGTCTCCACCGAGGAAGCATCTGAGTACGCTGGTAACCGAGGCACACTTGGGCTTTCTGGGTCACAGAGCACACTGGGGTACACCAGCACAGGAGAAACCTCAGGACATGTCGGGGAACTGCCAACCTCAGAGTCCGGCACGAGGAAACCAAAACCAGAACTGGGCAGAGAATCATCACGAGCAATGGTCTCAAGCACTGGACTTTCAAAAGAAGACTCGGATTCAAATTCGGAAATTTCTGTGACTGTAATATCATCATTGACTACACATGACTGAAGCTCCACCAGAGCTGAAAAGGTAGCCAGCAAGGCAGCAATGCCTACGGAAGAGGGCAACACCTCAGAAAGACTTAGGGGACAGGAGACATCTCCTACAAGTTCTGCACCCTTTGGGAGGAACTCGGAGACCTCCAGAACATCAAACAAGACCTCAGGAACATCATTTTTCAAGTTTTCTAGGAAGGATTCTGAACTATCCATGTTACAGGGCAAAACTGGAACTTTATTTTGTGGACAGGGCAGATGTCCCAGGAATGGTTCCACCATAACCTGAGACTGGATCTCATCATCATGAGGGGAATGTACAGGTATATTTACTGGAACACACACTGACTCCCTAACTTCATTCTCACTGTACCCAGAATTCTGTGTGGCAGTCAAACTAGCTTTTAACTCCAAAACTGCAGAGAAACAAGTAAAAATAGCAGCAATACCTAGACGAGCCTCTAGGGGCAGGGCAGGAGATATTGTACAAGGCAATGTTGACTCATCCAGAGTACAGGGTGGAGAGTCAAAACTTCCCTCAGAGCAAGAAAGGGACTCACAAATGTCAGTGTGATTGGACATCATATTGTTATTCATGGTACAGGGCAGGTTCAGAGAAAGCGTCTCTGAATAAGGCAAAGAGGGTTCAGCATCAGATTCGCAAAACCGAAGCGCTGTCTCACTCTTAGATTCGGCTAACAATGTCGAATCCGAGGAATCAGAACGCAAAACCTGCGAATCAAAATTCACTTTAGGTTGTGAAACTGACGCTTCTATAGCGCAAACCTCCACGATCTGCGGAGCAGCCTGCAAGGCATCTAGGACCGAAACGATGGAGCAACTGTCCCCAGGCAACGGGCCCTTACAGGTGTGAACAGGGTGAGACAGAGACTCATCTGCAGAAGAAATAGTGACATCAACAGGACAAACTTTATTAGGCATATTAAATCTACCTTTGACGCTGCATAGTCGAGAACTTTTCCCCATAGCAGGGTCACAGACGGAAGATCTCAAAGATCTGTTTCTAAATGACAAAGGATCCCACACATCCTTGAGGAAACCGGCAGACTCATGCCGATCACAATCTGCAGGAACATCCGAGAAACAGGCATCAGATCGCACAGATTCAAACTGCACACTGTCAGGAGCGAATCCTTCAGGATTCGCACAGGAATCAACCACAGCGGCACACTCATTCATTTCAGATTGCACAAAGTCAAGACTCACATGCTTTACCCCAGAAAGGCAGGAACAATCATCCGACAACGATGTCTCTTTATTGGAATCAATTGGTTGGTGTGTGTGCAACTCATCCAAAATCGTTTGCCATACATAGATCACCAGATCCACATCATCCTTGTCACATTCATCGGAATCAATCAGAAGGTACATAGAGTCAAGACAAGCATTCAAGACATCTTCACTTTTTGCGATGTAAAAATCGCAAAAGGCTTTCCAATCAAAATCGAATTCCTCCAGCAAGGCCCCAACATCCCAGGAAGCAAATGGGGGTTCAAACAGGCCAGTATCAAGATAATCTCCATAGGGTTGGAGTTCAGGAAAAAGAACAGATTTTTTAACTGCTTTAATGTAGTGTGCGATCCTACCTATAGCAGGATCCACATAAGCTTTGGATTGGGGCAAAAAAGCCAGAGACGGAACAACATCATTACAAACATCAATAGGAAGTGTTTTATTCCGATGCTTGCGTCTTTTAGTTTTTCTCTTTTTCGCCATTTTGCATGTCTGCTGTTTAAAACCTGAAGTGGCAACAGACACATTGAACTGATTGTCATACTGAAAAGTTTTGCATGGAAGGGAAAGATCAGCTGACTTATCAGCAGCTACACACTCAATCAGAGCAGGTGGTAAGCCAGGCAGTTTAAACCAATGAGAGAATATCACTGCAAGCAACTGATATAGATTACCATTCCAAGAATTGATTTTTAACAGATTATATGCCCAGGTGAACAAATCGTCTTTTAAGAGCACATAGGCAAACAGAAGCGCCGACGTGGACGGATCAGAAATCTGAAAGGTGGGATTCAGACAAAACCTCACACATTCAGAAAGAAATTCCGCCTTGGTCTCTGAATTAAGCCTTTTAAAGCTCTTAAAGACACAGGACCCAAACTCGACAAAATCGTACAAATCGGAATTTCCGTCTACACTGGGGTTTTGGGTTGGGCTGTTCATACTGTAACGATTGTGGAACTTTCCCCGTGATCAGCGCACAACGCGTGCGCTGACACGGCGGAAATCCTCCACAAGCGTATAATTTGCAGGAACCCAGCAAAAGGTGCTACGCACCCGTAGAGGGAAAATTCCTGTCGGCAGATGGCGCTGGGGAGTGCAGAGGAACCAATCCTCTGTACCTCCACAAATGCCAGACAGGAATTGTACAAAACGCAGAACGCAATCGCAAGAGAGGCGATTGCGAATGAGAATGAGCAAAGGGACAGGTTGTATGTGTGTGTGCCAATCCAGTCGCCACCCCGCAACCGCACACA